>NW_020838207.1:27202-29894 GCF_003676395.1 Aethalodelphis obliquidens | reverse complement strand
TCTTTATTGGAGTATAATTGCTTTACAATGTTGTGTTAGTTTCTGCTGTATAACAAAGTGAATCAGCTATATGTATACATATATATCCATATCCCCTCCCTCTTGCGTCTCCCTCCCACCCTCCCTATCCCACCCCTCTAGGTGGTCACAAAGCACCAAGCTGATCTCCCTGTGCTATGCAGCTGCTTCCCACTAGCTATCTATTTTACATTCAGTAGTGTATATATGTCAATGCTACTGTCTCACTTTGTCCCAGCTTACCCTACCCCATCCTGGTGTCCTCAAGTCCATTCTCTACGTCTGCATCTTTATTCCTGTCCTGCCCCTAGGTCCATCAAAACCATTTTTTTTTTTTAGATTCCATATATATATGTGTTAGCATACGGCATTTGTTTTTCTCTTTCTGACTTACTTCACTCTGTATGACAGACTCTAGGTCCATCCACCTCACTACAAATAACTCAATTTCCTTTCTTTTTATGGCGAATATTCCATTGTATATATGTGCCCCATCTTCTTTATCCATTCATCTGTCGATGGACACTTAGGTTGCTTCCATGTCTTGGTTATTGTAAACAGTGCTGCAGTGAACATTGTGGTACATGTCTCTTCTTGAATTATGATTTTCTCAAGGTATATGCCCAGTAGTGGGATTGCTGGGTCGTATGGTGGTTCTATTTTTATTTTTTTAAGGAACCTCCATACTGTTCTCCATAATGGCTGCATCAATTTACATTCCCACCAACAGTGCAAGAAGGTTCCCTTTTCTCCACGCCCTCTCCAGCATTTATTGTTTATAGATTTTTTGATGATGGCCATTCTGACTGGTGTGAGGTGATACCTCACTGTGTTGGTTTTTTTTTTTTTTAACATCTTTATTGGAGTATAATTGCTTTACAATGTTGTGTTAGTTTCTGCTGTATAACAAAGTGAATCAGCTATATGTATACATATATCTCCATATCCCCTCCCTCTTGCGTCTCCCTCCCACCCTCCCTATCCCACCCCTCTAGGTGGTCACAAAGCACCAAGCCAATCTCCGTGTGCTATGCAGCTGCTTCCCACTAGCTATCTATTTTACATTCAGTAGTGTATATATGTCAATGCTACTGTCTCACTTCGTCCCAGCTTACCCTTCTCCCTCCCTGTGTCCTCAAGTCCATTCTCTACATCTGCATCTTTATTCCTGTCCTTGATTTGCATTTCTCTAATGATTAGTGATGTTGAGCATCCTTTCATGTGTTTGTTGCCATCTGTATGTCTTCTTTGGAAAAATGTCTGTTTACGACTTCTGCCCATTTTTGGATTGGGTTGTTCATTTTTTTGATATTGAGCTATATGAGCTGCTTGTATATTTTGGAGATTAATCCTTTGTCAGTTGCTTCATTTGCAAATATTTTCTCCCATTCTGAGGGATGTCTTTTCGTCTTGTTTATGGTTTCCTTTGCTGTGCAAAAGCTTTTAAGTTTCATTAGGTCCCATTTGTTAATTTTTGTTTTTATTTCCATTTCTCTAGGAGGTGGGTCAAAAAGGATCTTGCTGTGATTTATGTCACTGAGTGTTCTGCCTATGTTTTCCTCTAAGAGTTTTATAGTGTCTGGCCTTACATTTAGGTCTTTAATCCATTCTGAGTTTATTTTTGTGTACGATGTTAGGAAGTGTTCTAATTTCATTCTTTTACATGTAGCTGTCCAGTTTTCCCAGCACCACTTATTGAAGAGGCTGTCCTTTCTCCATTGTGTATTCTTGCCTCCTTTATCAAAGATGAGGTGACCATATGTGCATGGGTTTATCTCTGGGCTTTCTATCCTGTTCCATTGATCTATATTTCTGTTTTTGTGTCAGTACTATACTGTCTCTTTTTCTTCTTTTATATATTCTCTTTTTAAAAAAAATTATTTAACTTATTTATTTTTGACTGCATTTGGTCTTCATTGCTGTGCATGGGCTTTCTCTAGTTGTGGCGAGCGGGGGCTACTCTTCGTTGCCGTGCACGGGCTTCTCATTGCGGTGGCTTCTTTTCTTGTGGAGCTCGATCTCTAGGCACGTGGGCTTCAGTAGTTGTGGCACGCGGGCTCAGTAGTTGTGGCTCACGGGCTTAGCTGCTCCGCAGCATGTGGAATCTTCCCAGACCAGGGCTTGAACCCGTCCCCTGCATTGGCAGGCGGATTCTTAACCACAGCACCACCAGGGAAGTCCCCATACTGTCTTGATTACCGTAGCTTTGTAGTATAGTCTGAAGTCAGGGAGCCTGATTCCTCCAGCTCCATTTTTCTTTCTCAAGATCGCTTTGGCTATTTGGGGTCTTTTGTGTTTCCATACAAATTGTAAATTTTTTCGTTCTAGTTCTGTGAAAAATGCCATTGGTAGTTTGATAGCGATTGCGTTGAATCTGTAGATTGCTTTGGGTCGTATAGTCATTTTCACAATGTTGATTCTTCCAATCCAAGAATGTGGTATATCTCTCCATCTGTTTGTATCATCTTTAATTTCTTTCATCTGTGTCTTATAGTTTTCTGCATACAGGTCTTTTGTCTCCTTAGGTAGGTTTATTCCTAGGTATTTTATTCTTTTTGTTGCCATGGTAAATGGGAGTGTTTCCTTAATTTCTCTTTCAGTATTTTCATCATTAGTATATAGGAATGCAAGAGATTTCTGTGCATTAATTTTTTTTTTTTTTTTTTTTTTTTTG
>NW_020838207.1:24577-27102 GCF_003676395.1 Aethalodelphis obliquidens | reverse complement strand
AGTTAATTTTTTTTTTTTTTTTTTTTTTTTGTGGTATGCGGGCCTCTCACTGTTGTGGCCTCTCCCGTTGCGGAGCACAGGCTCTGGACGCGCAGGCCCAGTGGCCATGGCTCACGGGCCCAGCTGCGGTGTGGGATCTTCCCGGACCGGGGCACGAACCCGTGTCCTCTGCATCAGCAGGCGGACTCTCAACCACTGTGCCACCAGGGAAGCCCCTCTGCATTAATTTTGTATCCTGCTAGTTTACCAAATTCATTGATTAGCTGTAGTAGTTTTCTGGTAGCATCTCTAGGATTCTCTATGTATAGTATCATGTCATCTGCAAACAGTGACAGCTTTACTTCTTTTCTGATTTGGATTCCTTTTATTTCTTTTTCTTCTCAGATTGCTGTGGCTAAAACTCCCAAAACTGTGTTGAATAACAGTGGTGGGAGTGGACAACCTTGTCTTGTTCCTGGTCTTATAGGAAATGGTTTCAGTTTTTCACCATTGAGAATGATGTTGGCTGTGGGTTTGTCATATATGGCCTTTATTATGTTGAGGTAAGTTCCCTCTATGCCTACTTTCTGGAGGGTTTTTAATCATAAATAGGTGTTGAATTTTTTCAAAAGCTTTTTCTGCATCTATTGAGATGATCATATGGTTTTTCTCCTTCGATTTGTTAATATGGTTTATCACATTGTTTGATTTGTGTATATTGAAGAATCCTTGCATTCCTGGGATAAACCCCACTTGATCATGGTGTATGATCCTTTTAATATGCTGTTGGATTCTGTTTGGTAGTATTTTGTTGAGGATTTTTACATCTATGGTCATCAGTGATATTGGCCTGTAGTTTTCTTTCTTTGTGGCATCTTTGTCTGTCTTTGGTATCAGGGTGATGGTGGCCTCGTAGAATGAGTTTGGGAGTGTTCCTCCCTCTGCTCTATTTTGGAAGAGTTTGAGAAGGATAGGTGTTAGCTCTACTCTAAATGTTTGATAGTATTCATTCAGGTGGCTTCTTCGCATACATGTACTGATCAGTGCTCAGTCCAGCACTCAAGGGGGCACCTCCACTGATCTCTGGAGTTCTCTCTCTGTGTAACTTCCCACTCCTGTATTGTCTGAAAAGCTGCCTTGGCGTGCGCAGCCTCTCAGCTTCACCTGCTCGCCTCAGGGAGCCTGCTGGGTTCTGCCTAGGCCCTCTCTCTCTGCACTGCAGCCTCGAAACCCTCTCAGGCAGTAAACAGAGGCAAAAGTAGGGCTCACTCAGTCAATCAACAGTCTGTCCTTTGTGGCCTGGTGTCCAGTGTCTTCAAAAGTGTTGTTTCATACTTTTGTCAGTTTTGGTTGTTTCAGGTAGGAAGGGCAATGCCTATTAGTCTATCTTGGCCATAGGAGAAGTCGGCATATGCAGTTAATAGGATTCTTTAAGAACTAAAAAAAAAGCCTGAGGGACTTCCCTGGTGGTCCAGTGGTTAAGACTTTGCCTTCCAATGCAGGGGGTGTGGATTCCATCCCTGATCGGGGGGGCTAAGATCCTCCATGCCTCGTGGCCAAAAAACCAAAACATAAAACAGAAGCAGTATTGTAACAAATTCAATAAAGACTTTAAAAATGGTCTACATCAAAAAATCTTAAAAAAAAAATTAAAAATGTCTGTCATATCTTTAAGTTGCTTCCCTTTTTTCATTCTGTAATTTGGTTTTTCTTTTGTAGCATTTTATTCAGTCTTCCTAAAATGTCTCTTATTAAACTTTTCAAAGACCACAGTTCAGATTATGTCAATCCTCTCTCTAGTCTTTCTCTATTTTATTGATTCCTGCTCATGTTTCCCATTATTTCCTCCTTTCTCCCAAACTCTTTCATTGAGTTTACTCCATTATCTTTTCTACATTTTGAGTTGAACTCATTTTTTTATCAGTTTTCTTTATTTTCTGATATAGTCAAAGCTATAAATTACTTTCTGGGACTACTATGGCTGTATCAGATACAATTTCATAGGTAGTGCTTTCATTGGCATTGATCTCTAAAAAGTCATATTTCCCTCATGATTTCCTTTTTTTTAAAGATTTTTTTGATGTGGACCATTTTTAAAGTCTTTATTGAATTTGTTACAATATTGCTTATGTTTTATATTTTGGTTTCTTGGCTGCAAAGCATGTGGGATCTTAGCTGTCTGACCAGGGATCAAAGCTGCATCCCATAGTAAGACAGGAATAAAGACACAGACCTACTGGAGAACGGACTTGAGGATATGGGGAGGGGGAAGGGTGAGCTGTGACAAAGCGAGAGAGAGGCATGGACATATATACACTAGCAAACGTAAGGTAGATAGCTAGTGGGAAGCAGCCGCATAGCACAGGGATATCAGCTCTGTGCTTTGTGACCGCCTGGAGGGGTGGGATAGGGAAGGTGGGAGGGAGGGAGACGCAAGAGGGAAGAGATATGGGAACATATGTATATGTATAACTGATTCACTTTGTTATAAAGCAGAAACTAACACACACACACACACACACACACACACACACACACACACACAC
>NW_020838207.1:3659-24477 GCF_003676395.1 Aethalodelphis obliquidens | reverse complement strand
GACCATTGTCTAGGGTTTTGGCTTTGTTTCAGAAAAATGGGATTTTTAAAAAGTTGTTATTTTTTCTAACATATTTATTTATTTATTTATGGCTGCGTTGGGTCTTCGTTGCGGTGCGTGGGCTTCTCATTGCAGCGGCTTCTCTTCTTGCAGAGCATGGGCTCTAGGCACACAGGATTCAGTAGCTGTGGCTCAGTAGTTGCTTGTGGGCTCAGAAGTTGTGGCTCATGGGCTCTAGAGTGCAGGCTTAGCCGTTGTGGTGCACGGGTTTAGTTGCTCTGCGGCATGTGGGATCTTCCTGGACCAGGGCTCGAACCCATGTCCCTTGCATTGACAGGCGGAGTCAACCACTGGGCCACCAGGGAAATCCCCAAAGTTGATTTTAATGTTATTGACGTGCGGCTCATGAACAGAATGTGTATCACATTGATTACTTGAGATATTGGTTTTCCTTAGGGCCTTGATTTTAAAAGTTCCCTGTGTGTTCAATGAGTGTTTTCTGTTGGTAGTTGTAAAATTCATCATAGTGCTGTTAGGTGTAGATGATCAGGTGTGAGAGTCAAATAGTCTATATTTTTGCTTAATTTTGCCTGTATAAGTTGTCAGCTTCCTCAGAAGAGCATATCAGAAACACCAGTTTCCCATAAATTGGTCCTCTTTGCGCTTACCTTTAAAGCCTTGTCATTGCATTTTCTCCTTCATGTCTTCTTCTTACTATATCTAACTTCTTCTGTCCCTTATACAATCTTTGCTTTAAATGCTATGATTTAATAACCAAATTGCAATCCTAGCTTTATTTTTGCACCAGTGTGACCTGGCATTTCACTTTAAATTCCTTTATTTCCCATGTATCTGTATCTCTCTGTTGTAAATTTGTCTCTTCAGAGAGTCTATTTCTGGACTTTGCCTTTTCGTCCAACATGAAAGTCCTTATGTTGTTTGGTATGTTCAACTCATTCGGGTTTATTGCAGATGCTACTGCGGTTTTGTCCTGTATTTTCTATTTACCATACTTTCCTTTGTTTTTCTTTTATCTTTCATTGGGCAGATTGCATTTCTTTTTCTTTTATTTATATATATATATTTAAGGGCTCCAGCGATTAGATCACGCTGAGGTATATAATCCAGAATATCTCCACTACAAAGTGGAGAAATTACTTACAAGTTCAAGGGCCTTAAGAACATGACCTAGAATAGGTTTGGTTGAATATGCATGAGGTGAAGATCTTGGGATTCGTCCCTGGCCCAGTGTTCCTGCCAACAGGAGGGCAGGCACAGAGCCGCGGCGAGGGGGCGCCGCAGAGTGCGGAGGCAACCAGAGGTACCATGGCGTCCCCGGGCGTACCCCGCAGCAGCGGCCGATCCCTGGGCCTCCTGGTCTGGCTCCTGGTCCTTCAGCCTTTGCTCAGTGAGGCCCAGGCAAGCAGGAAAAAGAGAAGGCTGGGCTGGGCTGCTTGTCAGGGGTGGGGGGGGGTTGTGGGTAATGGGGTTTGGCAGGTGGGTCTTGGGGGATGGAAGGTGGGGTTTGAGGGTGAGTAGGGTGCGATGGGAAGAGGCCAGTGATGTGCGGGGTGCAGTCCAGTCAGCTCCTCTTCTCATTGTTCTTTCATCTTATCCAGGTGAGGGTGACGGACCCAAGGAGGATCCTGCAGTGAGCCCGGCAATCCAGGAGGCCCCCTCAGCTTTAGGACACCTAAAATCCTGAAGATTCCAGTACCCACTGTGTCTCTTGTGCCGCCCACACCCCCAGTGGGAGACACTGTGAAATCATTACAGGACCCTGTATTTGGATGCTTGCCTCCTCAAGGTACTGCTTCTGTACGGGACTGTACAGGCCCGCCTGGGATCTAATGGGGAACACGGCCTGGCTGGGGGGTTGAAGGGTCAGACTATCCTGGTGGAATTGAGAGTAAACCTGGCTCTGCCCTGGGGCAGGGTGGAGTTGGTGTACGTGGGGCTAGTGGAGGTGGTGGAGGACGTGGAGGTGGAGGTGGTGGAGGTGCTGGTAGAGGAGGCGGAGGTGGAGGAGGAGGTGGCGGTGGGGGAGGTAGTGGAAGGGAGGTAGCAGCTTCACCTCCAGTCCTCTTTTTACTGAGCCAAGGAGCATGTGCCCATCAGATTATTAGGATAGTTGATGGAATGGCAGCCCCAGAGAGAAAGTGGCCCTGGCCGGTGAGCCTGCAGATCAGAAATGTCCAGAAATGTTGAGGTTCCCTCATTACCCCACCGTGGGTGCTGACTGCAGCTCACTGTGTAAAAGGGTGAGAATTTGGGGTGGTGGGATTGGGCTGCTGGTCAGCCTGTCTCCCTACCTGAGCTTTCCTTTCCTCACCTTAAAACAAGGCCAAAGCCCCTGGTTTGTGCTCACTGCGAATGAAACATGAGTTTTGCATTTCTACCAAGGTCCCAGGTACTGCTCTGGTGGTCCCGGGACCTCACTTGGAGAAGCACTAGCTCGGGTGGTTAGGGGTCTGTGGAGGGGATGTGGTTTAGAGGGAGAAAATGGCTGATGGCTGGTGTAGGAGATGGGCACAGGCTGGGAAGAACCTGGAAGGGGTGGAGGGGAGTGTAGACCCTCCAGCATCTCTCTCAGGTGCATGTTGTCTTCCCACAGCTATAAGGACCTTACAGTGAAGATGGGAAACACATTTTTATATTCGGATTGCCTAAGTGCAGTGGTCGTTCCAGTTCAAGACATCATTTGGCATAGGGATTTTAATGCGAGCCTTATCACTAACGACATTGCCCTTCTTCAGCTGGCCAACTCTGTGAATTATTCTTCGTACATCCAGCCAGTGTGCCTCCCTGAAAAGAAGTTGGACGTGAAAGCTGAGACACAGTGCTGGGCAACTGGATGGGGCCGAACTTTAGAATTCGGTGAGACTGGCAGGCAGGATCTGAGGGGGGCAGCCTGGTGCCGTGGGGTTGGCCTGCAGGCTGAAGGGAGGGACAGGGAGGCTGATTCTCTAACAGGTGGGCAAGGGGGCAGGTGGAGAGGATGCTGCCTGGGAGTGATTGAAGTGCAGTAGGAATTTCTATTGTTATGTTAGGACCTGGAGGCTTGGGTCCAGGTATTATGGGTTCTCTCCAGGGTGGATTTCAGCTCCAGGGTGATGAGCTGTCTGCCACTCAGAGCTGTCCTTCTCTGGAATTACCTGGCAGGGGGCAGGGAGCTTCCTGTACCCGGGATGTAGGTCTAGCCAGAGCAGGCCTGTTGGTGAGTCTGTAAGGCCTCCTGTGTGGGAAGAGGCTGGTTGGGTACCTTTGGGCACTACCTGTCCTGGAGTCTGTGACCCTTCCCTGTACAGGCACCTGTCACTGTTACTATTGATACTCGGAGTGACAGACACTTGCTTTTGTATCAGGCTGGTAAGCCCTTGCCTCTTTCTGTCCTGATGTGTTCCTCCTTTTGACTTGGCTTTGCTTCTTACCTCCTCTGTTCCCCATGTGAGCATTTGGCCTCAGGTCCTTCTTTGTCAAATGAGACAATACCCACTGTCCTTCCTTTCTCTAAGGGGGCAACAGAGTGTGAATGTGCTGATCAAGACCCAGAATACAGGACTTCCTTGGTGGTTCAGTGGATAAGACTCCATGCATCCACTGCAGGGGGCGCGGGTTCGATCCCTGGTTGGGGAACTAAGATCCCGCGTGCTGCGCGGTGTGGCCAAAAAACAAACAAACAAACAAAAGTTAAAAAAATAAAAAGACCCAGAAGGGGATCTGGGGGCGCCTGTTCTATTCTACTCATGCAATCCGTTTACTTGAGTTGTCTCCCTGTAGCCACATCACTGCCACGTGTTCTTCAGGAGACTGAGCAAATCATTCTTCACCACAAGGAATGTAATCAGAAGATACAGACACAGTTAGGAGTCCATCGCCAAGTAGTTGGAAGAGGGGTGATCTGTGGCTATCACGAAAAGATTAAAAGTCCCTGCAAGGTGAGTTCATGGGTCCCTGGCCACCTCTGCCATGAGGTTGTCCCCTCAAAGTTTCCTCATTCCCCAGTGGCGGAGCCTGGGTTATTTGGCCCCTTCTCTTTCAGCCTTTAATTAAGGTGATTCAGGGGAGAACCCCTCAGGATGCCCCTGAGCTGGCCTGGCCTGTTCCTTCAATAGGGAGCAGCCCTCGCATCCTGGGCGGGCTGCCAGGGTGTGGTGAAGTTGGGGGTGATGATGATAATAATGTAAGTTCCTATAATTGAGTTCCTTCTATGGCAACTTACTGTGCCAGTGTGAGCATTCACCCACATTAGCTCAGTTACCCAGCTCACAACCCTGCAGCATAATTATACATATTATTATACAGATGTGGTCCCTAAAAGATATAAGCTCAAGGTCCCCCTGGGAGTGCCTGGGCCCACAGTCTCCTCTTTGCACCAAGCAGCCTTTCTGAGCAGGGGGCATCTGAGCCAGGTCTTAGAGGATGAGTATTTGGAGTCTTGGAAAGAGGAGAACATCACTGTTGGGAGAGGGAACAGCAAGTACAGAGGCTCAGAGTTCTGAAGAACGTGTCATGTTTAGGGAATGTGTTTCAGGTCTGGAGCAATGAGGTGGCAAATATGGCCAGAGGGGCTTCCCTGGTGGCACAGTGGTTGAGAGTCCGCCTGCTGATGCAGGGGACACGGGTTCGTGCCCTGGTCCAGGAAGATCCCACATGCCGCAGAGCGGCTGGGCCCATGAGCCATGGCCGCTGAGCCTGGGCGTCCAGAGCCTGTGCTCCGCAACGGGAGAGGCCACAATGGTGAGAGGCCCGCGTACCACACACACACACACAATACATATATATATATATGGCCAGAGAAGGTGATTGGAATCAGAATATGTGTGGCCTGCAATGCTGTGCTATGTTTCGCGTTCCTGTCCATGCAGGACTGTAGGCCAGGAGTTTGTTTTCACCATGTAGGCAATGGTGTTGAGCCCCAGGCAGGACCTGGGCTGGTGGGGAGGTGAAGGGGTTGTGTTTGAGGTTGAGTCATCAGTTCTTGGTGACCGACTGCCTGTGAGGGTGCGGGTGAGGGAGAGCTTGAGGAGGACTCTGAGTTTCTGACTGAGCTGGTAGATGGGGGGCCACCAGAGCAGTTTTAGCAAAGGATGTGCAGTGTTTGCGTGAGCTGGGGTGACTATGTGGGATGTCTGAGAGTGTAGCTTAGAATATGGAGGGAGCTGGTTATATGGTCAGGAGCTCTAGAGAAACTTTAGGCTAGGTGTAAGGATTTAGGAGGCTCCATGCAAAGGGGGTATTCAAAGTGTTTAACAACCACTGTGGTATAGGAAATGACCAGTCATAATATCCTCAGAGGATACTAAAGTTTTCCAATTGACTATTCAGTTCTCAGTCCTCAAAATCAAGAAATCTGGGCCTGGGAGATGGCTGGGGAAGGCCCACAGGTGCCTGTCTTTCAGCACCTTGCAGTGCAATCAGCCTGCCCTGAAGTGGGTGCTCTTCCATTCCTGCGGTTTGTTTCTTTCTCTTTTTCCAGGGAGATTCTGGGGACCCTCTGGTCTGTCAATATAATACCACATGGGTCCAGATAGGGATTGTGAGCTGGGGTGTCAGCTGTGGTTGTAAAATTTCACCTGGAGTTTATACGGATGCTGCCTTCTACACTAAGTGGCTAGTTGCAGTGGTGAACCAGGCTACCTCTTTGTATCCAGTGGTGCTCCTCATCCTACTGGTGTGTCTGGTGCTGCCTCTGGGCATCCTGGCGACCCTGTGATCACCCTGGCCCACACCCCCTTCTGTTTCTGAGACTCACACTAGCCCTGCCTCTGACTTCCCACTTCTACTCAATGCCCTTTCCTCAATTTTGTTTGGGATCCACTGACCCTGTGGAGATCCACATGACAGAGAGTGGCAGCAGGAAAGGAACCCTGGAAGTTTCCTGGCCTGGTGATCCAGGAACCTGCCTCATCCACACCTACACCTTGGCTGTGCTCTGCCTGCCAGGAAGAAGTGGGTGAAACCATCCCAGCTGGATGGCCAGTGACCTGCCAGGTGATGCTTCATGATGCTTCATCCACATCTTGGAGAACACCTAGCAAAGGAGGGACATCATCTCCGGTGAAACAGCGTTAGACCTGACACTTTATCAAACCAGTCCGCTTGGTGATTGTTGGGAGAGAGTGAGGAGGCATCACTATGTCCACATCTGACTCAGCTGTCTGGGTTGGGAGAAGGTCCCCTGCTGCCCAGTGCGGATGCATCTGTGAGTGTCCAGCCTCTGCCACACAAGCCCTCCTGGGGCAACTCAGTCTAGGAACCCCCTTCCCAGTGCTCCAGCGGCCACATCCAGGCTCACTGCAAGTTGTGTTGAGGCGTCAAGGAGTGCAGAGATTTCTGATGTCAACTGAATAAATGTTTGAAGAGTCGTGTGTGTGTTCTGGTGTGTGTGTTCTCTACTGGTCTGGGATCACTGAAGAGAACTTACATTTAGCTTAGGAAAGTGTTTGTGATCCTTTTTAAACCCTGGAGTGATGTGATGTGATGTGAGTTGACAGGTAGCTTTAGCAGTTGGGTCCTGCTGCTGTGTTCCTCATAGCCATTAGCATCTCTGCAGGGAACTTTGTGGATGAGTTTCCTAGCCAATGCATCTGGGAAGGAGGAAGTGAGAGAGACTGGAAGCAAGAGAGGGGTCAGGGCATTGGGCCCAAACATCAAGCCCTTTTTCTGTGTGTTTCTGCCGCTCCCCTTCTTGGTAAATAGAGTCTTGAGCACCAGACTGCCTTGGCCAGGCTATGGAGAACGACACTGAGACTCAGGGAGGGGACAGGTTGGGGTGCTTACTGTGTCTGTGCTGGCTTATTTCCTTCATTACCATATCGTCCCAAATTAGCTCTTTGTCATGATGCAGAGCACTTCACTTTTCCTTGATTTCTTTCGTGAAAGTTTGAGGTTGCCTTTTTTTAGGAGAGGATTAGCGCATTTTGCATATGGGAAGAGGTGCAAGTGAATAGTTAGGTGAATAAAAAAGTGGACTGGGGTAAAGCTTGATAATCCTCTCTTGTGGCATCTTTCATCCCCTTCCTTCTGGGCATATAGTGGATCAGAATAAAGAGTACATTTCCAACCTTCCCACATATCTAAGTTTGGCAATAAGTTCTGGCCAATAAAGTATAAACAGAAATGTTGGGTATGAATTTTGGAAAATATCCTTAAGAGGAGAACAAGCCCTTCATCACCTTCTTCTTTCCTGGCTAGAATGTATACATGGTGACTGGAGCTTGCGCAGCTATCTTGGGACATGAGGAACATGTTAAGGGTATGGAACAGAAATTCAGAAGGAGCTTGACTCCTTGGATTTTATAGGGCTGCCATCACAGCTCTTTATGCAAGAGAGAAATAAACTTCTCTTTTAATTAAGCCACCATCACCTTCAGTCTCACTTGCTCACAGAAAAACCTCAATCTAACTAATTCAGTTGATATTATCTGGAGCTTTATTTCTGGATTGTTAGGAATATAAGTTTTTAAAGTCATTTCTTATTTAGACTAAATTCTTCTTTATTCCTACTTGGCTGTATGCCATTGCTTCCTTCTCTATTCATATTTATTTATTTATTTATTTATTTTTGCAGTATGCGGGCTTCTCACTGCTGTGGCCTCTCCCATTGCGGAGCACAGGCTCCGGACGCACAGGCTCAGCAGCCATGGGCCTAGCCGCTCCGCGGCATGTGGGATCTTCCCGGACTGGGGCATGAACCCGTGTCCCCTGCGTCGGCAGGCGGACTCTCAACCACTGTGCCACCAGGGAAGCCCCTCTATTCATATTTTAAAATTGGTAAGGTTAAAACTTTATATTGATGAATGACTGTATTATCTCAATGCATTTCTGTATTATTTTCTTTATTGAGGTATAATTTATTCATAGTACAATGCACACATTGCACTGTACAATTTTATGAGTTTTAACAAATGTATACCCATGCTAACATCACCCAAATCGTGATAGAGAACATTTCCATCAATCCAGGATGTTCCCTTCTATCATCCCCTCCCAGGGGCAACCTTTGTTCTGTTTACTGTCAGATTAGATTTGCAGGTTATTGCATCTCACATTAATGGAATCATACAGTAAGTGTTCTTTTGGGTCTACCTTCAACATAGGTAGGGGAAGTTTTTGTCTTCTTTTTTCTTTCAGTTTTATTGAGATATAATTGACATATAGCACTGTATAAGTTTAAGGGATACAGCATAATGATTTGACCTATATACATCATGAAATGATTACCACAGTAAGTTTAGTGAACATCCATCATCTCATATAAACACAAAATTAAAGAAATAGCAAAATAGTTTTCTTTGTGAGAACTCTTACGATTAGCTCTCAACAACTTTCATATACAGCGTACAACAGTGTTAATTATACATATCATGTTGTACATTACATCCCTAGTACTTATTTATCTTTTTTCAAAAATGTATTCATTTTATTCATTTATTTATTTATTTTGGCTGCGTTGGGTCTTTGTTGCTGCGCGCGGGCTTTCTCTAGTTGTGGCGAGCGGGGGCTACTCTTCGTTGAGGTGCGCAGGCTTCTCATTGAGGTGGCTTCTCTTGTCTTGGAGCATGGGCTCTAGGCACGTGAGCTTCAGTAGTTGTAGCATGTGGGTTCAGTAGTTGTGGCTTGTGGGTTCTAGAGTGCAGGCTCAGTAGTTGTGGCACATGGGCTTAGTTACTCCACGGCATGTGGAATCTTTCCGGACCAGGGCTCGAACCGCTGTCCCCTGCATTGGCAGGCGGATTCTTAACCACTGCGCCACCAGGGGAGCTCACTTATTTATCTTATAACTGGAAGTTTGTACCTTTTGACTGCCTTCATCGAATTCCACGTATTGTTTTTGAGATTCATCCATGTTGTCATGTGTATCATCAGTTCATTCCTTTTTATTGCAGAATAGTTACCCATTATGTGAATTTTCCACAGTTTGTTTATTCTCCTGTTGATGGACATTTGGGTTGTTTCTCGTTTGGTGTTATTATGAATAAAGCTGCTGATAAACATTCTAGTACAGGACTTACTGTGCCTATATGCTTGTGCTTCTATTGGGAATAAACCTAGGAGTGGAACTGCTGGTTCATAGAATAGATGTATGGTTAACTTTATTAGAAATTTCCAAAGTTTTCCAAATTAGTTGTATCATTTTATACTCCTACTAGCAATAAATGAGACTTCCACTTGATCCACATCCTCATTGGTAGTTGATGGGGATTCCCAGTTCTAATAGGTATGAAATGGTATCTCACCGAGGTTTTAATTTTGCATTTCCCTGTAACTAATGGTATCAAGCACCTTTTCATATACTAATGCTCATATGTATATCTTCTTTTGTGAATCATCTTTTCAATTCTTTTGCTCATTTTAAATCAAGATGCTTGTCTTTTTATTGCTGGGTTGTAAGTAGTCTTCATAGATTCTGATTAGAGTCCTAAGTCTGTGATGTGTTTTTTTCACTTTTTAACTTGAGGTTGCAAAATTTTTCTTCTATTTTTTCTCCTATGAGCCTTATAATTTTAGCTTTTACATTTAGGTCTGTGACCTACAGATTTTGGGGCGCAGAGTGAGATAGGGAACAAGGTGTAGTTTTCTCTATCTTTAATTTTTATCCAGTTCCATTTATTGAAAATACATTTATTTTCACATTGATTTGCATTGGTACTTTGGTAAAAATTAATTGGCAGTATATATGTGCATCTTTCTGGACTCTATTCAGTTCCTTATCTATTTGTATATTCTTATGTCAACTTCACAGTGTCCTAGTTATTATAGCTTTGTAGTTAGTCTTGAAATTTGGTAGTGTTATACCTCCAAATTTGTTCATGTTTTTCAATCTGGAGCTTTTTTTGTAAAAATTGACAAGCTGATTCTAAAATATGTATGGAAAAGCAAAGGACCTAGAATAACTGAAATGAAGAACTACTGGATGTCAAGACTTAGCATAAAGGTATAGCAATCAAGACAGTGTGGTATTGGGATAAGGGCAGACATATAGATCAGTGGAACAGGATAGAGAGTCCAGAAATAGATCCACATGTATATGGCCAGTTGATTTTAACAAAGGTGCCAAGATAATTCAACTGGAGATAGAATAGTCTTTTTAGTAAATGATGCTGGAACAATGGGACATTTGTATACAAAAATAAAATAAAGTGACTCAATCCTTACCTTGCATTATTTAGAAAAAATAACTCAAAATGGATTATAGAACTAAATGTAAAAAACTTAAAAGAAAAATCTTTGTGACCCTTGAGTAGGCAAAGATTCTTTATATAGGATGCAAAAAGCATGAACCATACAAGAAAAAAAAAAAGGTTATATCAAAATGAAAATCTTCTGTTCTTTGAAAGACACTGTTAAGAAAATGAAAATAAAAGCCACAGACTGGAAGAAAGTAGCAACAATGGCTACTCAAAGACTTATATATGAATGTTCATAGCATCTTTATCCATAATAGCTTGAATCTAGAAACAACTCAAACGTTTGTCAGCAGATAAATGATAGCCACTGAAATACTACTTGGCAATCAAAAAGAATAAACTGCTGTTATACACAGGAACATGAATGAATTCAAAAACATTATGTTGAGTGAAAGAAGCCAGACCTGAAAGAGTACAATAAAGTGAAAAGACAAATCATGATTGTGAAATGATATTTGAAACACACATTACCAACAAAGATTAGTATACATAAAAAAACTGAACAAAAAATACTTTAAAAGCAGCTCAAATGTAAAATTGAGTAGATGTTATGAACAAACATTTTATAGAAAGAAGGCACAAATGATAAGTAAAGATATGAAAATATACTCAACTTCAGGGAAATGCAAATTAAAACCATAAAAAGATTAATTTTATGCCCATCATGTGGGAAAAGCTAATAACTGTGGGAATAACTGTTGAGAAGAATGGGGATAATAGAAAGAGTCACACTGACAGTGGGAGTGTAATTCGGTAAAACTACTTTGAAAATTGGCATTATAAACTAAAAAATACAAATGAACATATTTACACATGAATCGTTGACATCGAAGGTTATAACTCAGAAGACACAGGTAATTCAAAAGACACACATTGAAACAGAGGACTCCTAATCAAAAGTGAAAATATACCATGAGTATGTATAGAAAACCAGTTGTTCTACTTTTTTGAAAGACTGGAATTGTTAAGAGTTAGCATTTCGTTCAGCTACACTCTTAACCCTCCTACATCTAACATCCTCAGCAGGTATTTAATAGTTTCTCCTTTCAGATCAGAATTCTTGATCACTTTAAAGGCCCAATGAGGTACCTCTCTCAATTTAGACTGGTAAGCAATCTTCCCAGTTAGGAGAACAATTTTGGACTTCCTTAATGCTGGTGGGGAACTGTCCCTCTCCACACATTAGTCCTTTGTGACTTCTTTGATGCAGGCGCTGTATCTTCATTCGATGGCCTTTAAGATTCCTCCCGTAGGTCAACAACAGTATGAGCTTTAAAAGCTGCCTTAACTTTTCAGACACTTTTTACCTCCCTGCAGGTTTCCAGTTGCAAAGCAGAGAGAATTTTCAACTCAAACTACCAAGCACTTATGTCTTAAGTAGCCAGAGTAGTAATGAGAAGGAAAGGATGAAGACTCCCAAACTCTCCAACCTTTTTCCTTCCCTACATTTCTAAGTGACTGCCTCTCTAAGAAGTCAGGATTCCCAGAGCAAGCAAGATAGGAAGAGGAGGGAGTCACCAAGGAGTCAGATTCCAACTCCATTACCAGATTTTTTAGGAATTTGTCAAAACCTGGGCTAACCCCAGGCTTTGAATTAAGCTTTTTTTTTTTTGCCGTACGCGGGCCTCTCACTGCCGTGGCCTCTCCCGTTGCGGAGCACAGGCTCCGGATGTTCAGGCTCAGCGGCCATGGCTCACGGGCCCATTCACTCCGCGGCACGTGGGATCTTCCCAAACTGGGGCACGAACCCGCATCCCCTGCATCGGCAGGCGGACTCTCAACCACTGCGCCACCAGGGAAGCCCTAAGCATTTTTTTAAAAAAATCAAAAAACTGAGGTGAACGTTTCAGGACACCAAGAGACCTAGAGATCAGTCTAAGCTTTCTGTTTATCTATTTAAAAAAAGAAACTCAAAGTTATATTGTAGGGCAATGAAGAAATATCCAGTGTGGAGTTTGATTTCCCATTATAAACAGCTAGAAAACTAGATGGAGTAAAAGAAACGATTTTTCAGACATCAGGACAATAGGCAGCATTAGCACAGTGATCCTGGAGAGAAGGAAACAAGTGAGACGAACCCTGTAACTGTCCTGGATTCCTAAGCAGAGGCAATTTTCAGATGGCACAGGGAGAGAAACCCAAACAGAACATGATGGTATCACGAAGTTAAGGAGACAAGAGATGGGAGTTCAGGAAGGCTAGGTATCTGGAGTTTGCAGGTCAGAATACTGTAGAGAAGTGTTGGTAAACTATGGTTTATGGGCCAGTTCCAGACATAGCCTGTTTTTGTACTGACCTAAGGATGATTTACACCCTTTTTTTTTCTTTTCCCCGGTACGCGGGCCTCTCACTGTTGTGGCCTCTCCTGTTGCGGAGCAGAGGCTCCAGACGCACAGGCTCAGCGGCCATGGCTCACGGGCCCAACCGCTCCGCGGCATGTGGGATCTTCCCGGACCGGGGCACGAACTCGTGTCCCCTGCATCGGCAGGCAGACTCTCAACCACTGCACCACCAGGGAAGCCCAGATTTACACACTTTTAAAAAGTTTAAAAAAAAGAATATGTGGCAGAGTCCATGTGTGGCCTGCAAAGCCTAAAATATTTACTGTTTGTCTCTTTACAGAGAAAGTTTGCCAATCCCTGCTGGGTAGGATGGAGATATGCAGAGAAAGAACTCCAGAAACCTGCAGAACAATCCCCTTTAGTCTTTGGCTGAATACTGATCTGTACACACGTAGGTTAAATTTCCAGGAGGCTAGGCAAAAGAACAAAGAACATCTGCCAGGGAA
Source organism: Aethalodelphis obliquidens (assembly GCF_003676395.1). Classification (NCBI taxonomy): domain Eukaryota; kingdom Metazoa; phylum Chordata; class Mammalia; order Artiodactyla; family Delphinidae; genus Aethalodelphis; species Aethalodelphis obliquidens. The sequence continues at coordinate 11,496 of NW_020838207.1, read as the reverse complement.
CTATAAGGTGAACCAGCCTCAGAGCCCACAAGGCACTAGGAAACATTCCAGTTTCATCCATCCAGAGGGCAGGGACTTCACTGTCTACTCAGGTTATCAGTAGAGACCCTGCAAGGCTCACACCTTAGTATTAAGGCTGAGGTAACCCTAGAGTAAAGGCACACTTAACAGAAGACAGCTGGGTTATCATTCTCTTCCAAAATGTATTTTTCTGGTTGAAGTATATGAAAAAACCTAGTCTCACATAGATATACAGCTGGAAAAGGGAGGAGTATTTTAATAAACTTTTCAAGTAATTGAGGATTAAAAAAAATCATTTTATAATACACCAAAACTTGACAAGTGGTAGTTTTTTGCAATGTGGAATATGAAACTTTTTGAACTTTTTGTACTTATTACATTGAAATCCATTGGTCTACCTTTCACTCCAAATGGATCTTTTGAAGCTATGCATAATTTTGTAAATCATTGAAAAATATTGGTTCACTTAGTTATGCAGAGTTTCCAAATGTTGACACATTTCATTACACAGTATCAGAAAATCACATTCACTCATATTACCACTACTGTTGTCAGAAAAGTACTTAATTATCGGAAAGCTGTTGAGCTCATGGTAGCAAATATAAATTTTCCAAAATTCAAATTCTCACCTCTAAGCTCAAATTTTATCATTGCCAACAAGTACTGTCAGTTGTTTTCTTCAAAGTTGCAGACTCTAACTTTATTTTTGAGAATATGTCTGCCAAATATGTGTCTAAATAACTGCAGTTTATTAGTCACTCTTGTGAAGGACCATGATGTCCCATGATGAAAGCAGCTAATTCAGCTCACAGCTCAGACAATTGTACAGCTTGCTTGAGTTAACATCCAACTTCTTTATACAGCAGCAGTGCTTTGTGCATAATTGTCATTTCATTACACACAATCTTAAATGTGGATTAAAGGGTCAGTACTTAATAAAATTAATAATTTTTACTTCTCCATCAAGGACATTTGAAAAGTGAATTTGGACTGATTGATTCCAGGAGTGGGATATCACCCTTGTCATTATGCTACAATATGTAAGACTGTCTGGCTGGAAGACTCACTCTGTGTGTCTTCCTCTCCTTGCTAGCTTTGAAGAAGCAAGCTGCCATGAGTCCTACAGCCAAAGGAAACGAATTCAGGCAACAACTGATCGAGCTTGGAAGCAAACTCTTCTCTATTCGAGTCTCCTGGTGGATGAGAACCCAGCCCTGGCTGACACCTTGATTGCAGCCTTACAGAAGACCCAGGTAAGCTGTACCTTGACTCCTGGCCCCCAGGAACTGTGAGATAATAAACGTCTGTTTCTTTTAAGCCACTGAATTTGTGATTATTTGTTACAAAGCAGAGAAAACTAATACAGAGGCCATTCCCATATGTGATAAAGCCTCTAGCTTCTGTATAATGAAGTTCATGATAGTTCCGGTGGGTCTTTTAATCATGTACCTACTTTGCACCTTCCTGACCAAAAAGCAGGTCCTTATGTCTAAGGTGCTGTTACTCAGGATTCCATGATGGTAAGTCAGACCTTCCATGAGTCCACTGATAGTGGTGTCAACAAAGGCATTATAGGCAGGCAATGCTAGCTATATATAGAATATATATGTGTATATATAACCGCTGAGTGTGTATATATAACCCCTGAATAACTAGTGCAACAGTAGTCTACTTTCAGCCGGCACCAAGATTTTGAGCCCATCTGTGAGCCAGGGCCAGGTTTTTTCTTCTTTCATCCGTTGGTCATAGGATACACCCTATCAGGCTATGGGTGTGAACTGATGGAGAATTGTTTCAATTCAATACAAATAAGTGACATGGGGGTCTAGGCCTTTTCTCTGCACAACTTACTTGTGTCTTCAAGACTGCCATGATCCAATCCCAAATGTATCACTTCCAGTGGGTCATGAATTGCCTTTTCCAACTGAGTTTACGACTTAGTGAATTTGGCTAAATTTCCATCTTATGATAGGAGGTGCTGGTCTCTTAGTCATTTAATGTCCCATGGTCTGGCATTTAGTTTCTTTTTAGGATTCAGTAGTGTGCCAGGAATTGCTTTTCAAAGGATATACAGTTTCTTTGCAGCAGAGAGTATGGTCGTGCTCCAGAACTGTAGGGATCTATACTGTGACTCTCTAATTAGGACATAGCAGACTCCTTACAGCATTTTAATTCACCACAGCAAACTCTAGCACCATAGGATTTGCCAGGTCATATAGACCTAGTGACATGGCTGCTTATATCACAGTCTGACTTTGTCTCTTGACGGAGAAACTGCAAAACATTGTGGCTACTTTTATGTATGTCATCTAGGTTAGTCTCCTTTTCTCAAGATTAAAAAATTTTATCCCATTCTTTTTTTGCGATGTAAGGTAATATAGTCACAGGTTCCAGGGATCAGAATGTGGATTTCTTTGGGAAGCCATTATTCTGTCTACTACAAGGTTGTTTCCAAATGTTGGCTCTCATGAATTTAGCCACTGTAAACATTTGTAAATGTATTTGTGTGTGTGTGTGTTTGTGCGTGTGTGTGTGTACATAAATCTTTATTTCTCTGGGATAAATGCCCAGGAGTACAATTACTGAGTCATATAGTAATTGTATGTTTTGTTTTATAAGAAACTGTTGATCCGTTTTCCAAAGTGGCTGTAATATTTTATATTCCTACCACGGTGTATGAGTGATCCAATATCTCTGCATCTGTGTCATTATCGGTGTTGTCATTATTTTTAAATTTTAGCTAGCCTGTTAGATGTGTGGTGATATTTCACTGTGGTTTTAATTTGCATTCCACTAATGGCTCTTTTCACGTGGATGCTGATTTTTTAAAAGATGACGGTATCATTTCTAACTCAGTGGTTAGTAACGTTCAGCGCAACATTTATATTGAGGAATTAAAATTTTTACTGCCAACAAGAAGGGGAGGGAAACGCCGGTAAAGGCCTGATGCAGCCCTACAGGGAGTTCCGGGTACATCTCTGTGCGGCGGTGGCGCGGCTGCCACTCTCTGTGGCCAGCGCTCCGAGGCCCCGTCCGGTCCAGGCCCTGAACCTCAGATGACCCCACAGGCGCCGGGGACCAGTTTTCCCGCCCAGCCGTTTCCCGCCAACAGGAGGGCAGGCGCGGAGCCGCCGCGAGGGGGCGCTGCAGAGCGCGGAGGCGACCAGAGGTACCATGGCGTCCCCGGGCGTCCTCCGCAGCGGCGGCGGATCCCTGGGCCTCCTGGTCTGGCTCCTGGTCCTTCAACCTCGGCTCAGTGAGGCCCGGGCGGGCGGGGAGGGGGCGCAGGGCTGTTCGGCGCTGACCTCAGGCTCTCCACCCATCTCGCGGGGCGGCCGCGAGGACGCCAGGGCACGCCCGTGGAAGCTGCCTCCTCGAGGGCTTCCGGGAACTTCGGGGGCCACGGAATCCCGTATGACTGCGGCAGCCCCCGATTTGGTGGCGTTTACCCTAGGTGACTCTGATTCTTACAAGGCTCTGACACCTCCACATACACCAGCACCAGGAGGGACCAAACGACCACAGCTCTTTCCTTCAGGTGATGTTTCCGGGCCAAGCCCTGCGGCAGAGAACTGGCCTGGTCTGAGGGGCATGGGCCCCAGCCCTGGGGGAGGAGGCTCTCAGGGGGACACGAATTTTCCCTGGGGGTTCTGAGTGGACCCAACCCTGTCCTTGAGATCTGAGAGGACATGACCGTTTTCTGAGGAGTCTTAGGGGATACAGACCTGCCCTGGGGGTCGGAGGGGACATGGCATTGCTCTGAGGGTTCTGAGACTTCTGAGGATTATCTGGCTCTGGTCGTGGTGGCGTCAGCGGCTTTACTTTCAGTCCTGTCCCTTCATTGACCTGCTCTAGTGTGTGGCCATTGGACTTCAAGGGTAGTTGGCGGAAGGCCGGCCCCAGAGAGGAAGTGGCCTTGGCAAGTCAGCCTGCAGATCAATGATAAACACATATGCGGAGGCTCCCTCATTGCCAGTTGGTGGGTGCTGACCGCGGCCCACTGCGTATTTGGGTGAGTTTTCGGGGTTCCAGGCTTGGGCTTCTGGTCAGGCTGTGTGACCTGGAGCCAGTCCTGACCTCTTCCTGAGCTTCCTCTTCCTCATCTGAAAAAGAGGGTCACAGTCCCTGACTATAGCTCTTCAGGGTACAGTCAGAGGTAGGTGATGTTAGGGCCCTTGGTAGCCTGGAAAGTCAAAATGCAAAATCAAGTTCAAAACTACTTTTTTTAACCCTGTGCTGAGTAGCCTTCAAGCCAAGTGGCAAGAAGCGGGGAGAGATGCAAGTTCGGAAACAGTGTGTGGGCAGAGACTTGTAAGAGGGAATATTTACGGGGAATAGAATGTAGCTGACCAATTTGGCTAGCTCAGTGGTCTCAAATTTAGTGAGCATGGGAACAGCTGCAGAGCTTGTTGAAACAATAATTGCCCGTCCCCAACCGCAGAGTTTCTGATTCAGTAGGTTAGGAGTGGGACCTGAGAATTTGCATCTCTGACAAGCTCCCAGCTGACGCTGATGCTGCTCATCTGGGGACCAAACGTTGAGAATCACTGGATAGAGTGGCCAGGGGTCCAGGAAGGGATGTGGTCGGGAGGGAGGGAGGGAAGTGACCGATAAGTGGCTTTGGAGATAGGACCAGGCTGGGAAGAACCTAGAAGATGTGGAAGGGGAGTGTAGAGCCTCGAAGATCTCTCTGCAGCCATGTGGAATACACAATGAAGATGGGAGACATACGCTTGATGCATACCTCCAAAATGGCAATCAAGGTCCCAGTCCGAGACATGGTTATCCACAAATATTTTAATCCTATTGGAACAGTGGGAAATGACGTTGCCCTTGCTCTGCTTGCCTTCCCTGTGAATTTCTCCTCGAACATCCAAACTGTGTGCCTCCCTGAAAAGGCTTTCATGGTCCAAGCTGGTACAGAGTGCTGGGTGACTGGCTGGGGAAAACTAGGTGAAAGAGGTGAGACTGTGAAGCAAGATGGCAGCAAACTCGGGCCAGGGAAGGGGCTGCCTGGTGCCCTGGTGTTGACCTACAAGCTAAAGGGAGAGACAGGGAGGCAATTTTCTAGCAAGTGGGTAAGGGAGGAGGGTGGAGAAGATGCTGGTGGGAGTAATTTGATGGTTTTACAAATTTTTATTAGTATGTCAGGACCTGGGGTCTTGAGTGACAAGCAAAGTGGGTTCTCTCTAGGGTGGATTTAAACTCAGGAGGTGTTGATTTGTCTGCTAATCTGAGCTGTCCCAAACTGAAAGTACCTGCCTTGGTGGATAGGGAGCTTTCTGTGAGTGAGAAGAGTCCAGAGAACTCTGGATGAAAACTGTGGAGCCTCCTATCCCTGGGGCGAGACTGGATTTGGTACCTTTGGGGCATTGCCTGTCTGAGATTCTGATCCCGCTCTAAACTAAAGATGCTTTTCTGAGGTACAGGACACCTGTCACTATTACTGATGATACTCAGAGTGACAGACACTTGGTTTTGACTTCTCAGGTTGCCTCTTCCTGTCCTGATCTGTTCTTCTTTACCTGTCTTGGTTTTGATTCTTACCACTTCTTCTCACCATGGCAACTCTGGGCTTCATTTCCTCTAGTGTCAAATGGGGACAATATCCACTACCCTAAGAGGGCATCTGTATGTGAACACACTGTATTGAGACCCAGAGTGGGTACCAGGGGCTCCTGTTTTGTCCCACTAGGCAGATCCACCTACTCCTAAATTCTCTCTACAGAACCATCGCAAGCATCTACACTACTGCTTCAGGAGGCTGAGCTAAGCATTCTTCACTATGAGAGATGTAATGAGGTGCTCAAAGAAAAGATGGAAAGTCGATTTGACATGGTCAAGAAGAGGGCTACCTGTGGTACCAGCCCCACAGGAAAGGATGCCTGCCAGGTCAGTTCATGGGCCCTTTGCTGCCTCTGCATTTTGGTTGTCCTCCCAGATGTTCCTCATCCACAAGCAGTAGGACCTACGTTATCCGGCAGCACCCCCATTCACCTGTCTTCAAGTTAAGAGGATTAAAGGGGACAAGCCACCAAGGCTCTGCCAGGCTGGCCTGACCTGATCCTTCAGTAGAGAGGATCTGATGCTGCCTAGAGGGAGACAGGGGAGGAGGGGAGATTCAGGCATGAAATACCAATAATACAAGTCAAGTGACAGGAAATGTATACAAGTAAGGACTTTATTCATTATTAATATCTCAGAGTACATACATTTTCTTTGAGAATATTCAATTTTTTGCATACAATTTATTGATGACATATACAAATTTTGTTTGTAAAATTTTTTCAACTCTCAGTCTCAGATTCATGGAAACCTAGGGCTGGTGGAGCCTTGGTGGAGCCTTAGTGGAGCCTGGGGAGCCCCATGCATTCCAATTTCCCAGCGTCTTGCAGTGCATTGAGCCTGTTATGATGTTGATTCTCTTCCATCACTGTGTTTGTTTCTTTCTCTTTCTCTAGGGAGATTCTGGGGGTCCCCTGGTCTGTCAACTTAATGACTCATGGGTCCAGGTGGGGATAGTGAGCTGGGGCATTGGCTGTGGTCGCAGAGGGTATCCAGGAGTTTTTACAGAAGTGAGTTTCTACAAGGATTGGGTCGTTGCTAAAATCAGTCAGGCTTCTCATATAGACTCAGCAGGCTACTTCAGCCTAACGCTGTGTCTGGTGCTGCCTCTGGGCATCCTGCCGACCCCGTGATCACCCTGGCCCACACCCCCTTCTGTTTCTGAGTCTCACACTAGCCCTGCCTCTGACCTCCCACTTCTACTCAATGCCCTTTCCTCAATTTTGTTTGATCTACTGACCCTGTGGAGATCCACAGGACAGAGAGTGGCAGCAAGAAAGGAACCCTGGAAGTTTCCCGGCCTGGTGTTCCAGGAACCTGTGTTGTCCACACCTATGCCTTGGCTGTGCTCTGCCTGCCGGGAAAAAGTGGGTGAAACTGGATGGCCAGTGACCTGCCAGGTGATGCTTCATGATGCTTCAGCCACATCTTGGAGAACATCTAGCAAAGAAGGGACATCATCACCGGTGAAACAGCGTTAGACCTGACACTTTATCAAACCAGTCCGCTTGGTGATTGTTGGGAGAGAGTGAGGAGGCATCACCATGTCCACATCTGACTCAGCTGTCTGGGTTGGGAGAAGGTCCCCTGCTGCCCAGTGCGGATGCATCTGAGTGTCCAGCCTCTGCCACACAAGCCCTCCTGGGGCAACTCAGTCTAGGAATCCCCTTCCCAGTGCTCCAGTGTCCACATTAAGGCTCAAGTTGTGTTGAGGCATTAAGGAGTGTGGAGATTTCAGTTGTCAACTGAATAAATGCTTGGAGAGTCTCTTGTGTGTTCTGAAGCTCTGCTCTCCTGGCGGTTGTGGGGTTGCACATAACATACTCTAGAGAACTAGTTTTTCACTTAGCCGAGGGAGCTTGCATGGATTCCATTACTCTCTAGAAAGTGTGAGATGAGGAGCCTGACTATCTGGATAGAAGTCTGATGGATGTCTTAGGCAGTGGGTCCAGCGGCCTGTGCTCCTCTTGTAGGTATCAGCATCGCTATAACTGGGGGCATTGCAGTTGAGTGTGGCAGCCTCTGTAGACAAGAACAGGGGAGCAGAGGGCAGAGACTGGGGCATGGCCCAGTCACACAGCCTCGTACCTCTCGTGCTGCCCCGTAACAGGAATGCCTGGAGGAGACCCCATGGGCTTGGTGTCAAGACACTTAGAGCCCAAAGAGCTGAGGTCCCACAGGGGAGGGTAGGAGGAAGGGCCTGGGTGTGTGTGTGTGTGTGTGTGTGTGTGTGTGTGTGTGTGTGTGTGTG
>NW_020838207.1:1584-3649 GCF_003676395.1 Aethalodelphis obliquidens | reverse complement strand
GTGTGTGTGTGTGTGTGTGTGTGTGTGTGTGTGTGTGTGTGTGTGTGGAGGGTAGGAGGAAGGGCCTGGCTGTGTGTGTGTGTGTGTGTGTGTGTGTGTGTGTGTTGCATCTTTCTCCCTATCAGTAGACCTAGTGTCCCATAGTCACCTGGACTGGTTGCTGATCTTCCCCCAGCCTCTGCCTCCTGCCCACCCATCCTTCCTTGGTCAGTGTTCAGGCTTCCAGATATCAGTGGACCTCAGAGAGCCATGTGTGATAGTCCCACGTGCTGCCTGAGGGAGGCTGGGGCGGGACACTCTGCTTTTCACGCCCCAGCTGGTTATAGTTAATCCTAGTAAAGTCTAGTACCGTCCTTTTACAGAAATGCACAGTTGGGCAGACTTGGAGGCCGGAGTTTGGCTACATACCACTCTCACGTGCAGCTTTCTTTCAGAACAAGCTACCTTGTTCTTTTCTGTGATGTTCTCTTGCTGAGAATGTCAGTATGGCTTCTCATTTCCCTTTCTCTTCCTCCTCACTGACCAAGACTCAGTATCAGCATTGAGTCCTCCCCAGAGCATCTCCTGTGGACTACCCTGGCCTGTGCAATGTGCTTTCTCTGGGCCCCCCTGACTCTGTTGGTCCTGGGCCGGTTCCTGTCTCTTGTTTCCACTGGGTGACATTTTGTACTCAAGGTTAAGAAACTCTGTGTCATCATTCTCTACCTTCCCCCCTCCAACTCCAGGTTTGGGATAGAGCATGATTTCAGGAAATATTTGGTGAATGAGTGAATGAATGGAAAAGTGAATACTCACATCTCCTCTGTCACCTTACTCCTTTCTCTCAGGGCCCTGTCAGCTCATTGCTCTGTCCCCCTTTTACTTTCCAGGTTGACTTGTCCAGGAGGGAAAATCCCACCTGGGAAGCAGGTGTTACAGCCCCTGCTGTAGGAGAAGTCCCAAGCTTTGGGAAGTTCATGGTGCTAGCCTGGGTGCACTTTGGTGTGCTGATACTTGAACGTGCTTTTTGTGGTGGGGGAAAGGATTTGAGTTCAAGCAGCTTAGATATTGAGAATTAGCCTCTGGCTCCAAGAAAAGTCAGGCCTGGCCTCTCAGAAACCCGAACAGCAACCTCCAACTGAATGGTAGCCATTTTTATCCTCTCCGGCCAATATTTATGGAGTACTTTTTGTGAATGGGGCACTGGGCTGTGGCCGTAAAGATGTGGAGCTCAGGTGGGAGGGCAGAAGTGGTCATTAGGATGACCCTCTGGTGAGGGGCTTGGCGGCTGGGTAGAACCGCCCTCTGAAAGAGCTAGGTAACACAGGGAGAGGAGGAGGTTGAGAGGCAGGCAGTGCGTTCTAGTAAAAATACTGGCCTTCAAAGGACAAGGACACAAAGCCCAACAAAAAACGCTGGGGGTTTCAAGTCATAAGGAGTAGTGAAGCGTACCAATGTGAGTTTCTAATGCCCAAATTGTGGTTTGAAATATGATTTTCCACCCAAAGAAACCAGGGCTTCTTGGAGAACCAGCTTGAAAAATGTCCAGGTGTGGGCCAGGAAATGTATAAATTCAGCCTGAAATTTCCTGTCACACCAGATGGTGAGGAAGTTCTCCAAATGACTAGGATCATGTCAAAAGGACTCAGGGGCTGATTGGTACAGGTACCCTGTAGTGAAGTGTGGCAGTTCTGCTAAATCCCACTTGCAGAAAAGTCACACCTATTCCCCAGCATCTGTGAATACCGACTCACAGCTACCTTGCTTGCAAAAACTCAGCTGCAGAAACAGATTCACTCAAGATGACACCCCTTCACAGGGAGTAGCCCATAGTAAATGACTGGCAAGCAGGGATAGGAAGGCCCAGCCTCTTTGCCTCCTTTTGGGATGACTTGGAAGGGCTTCTTTAGGGTCAGCTGAGACCGCAGTTGCAACTGCATGGCAGCTCAGCTTCTCCCATTGCCAAGTTCTGCCTCACATGCTCCCTGCCAGGTGTGAGTCCTCCCAAGAGCACTCCTCAACAAACCCTTGCATACAGGTCTCTCTCAGAGTCTGTTTCCAGGGAACCAATCTATGACACTTGGCC
>NW_020838207.1:172-1484 GCF_003676395.1 Aethalodelphis obliquidens | reverse complement strand
AGACAGTCTGACTTTCAGTGTCTGTTACCTATTGCTGTGTGACAAACCACCCTAAGACCTGGTGGCCAAAATCACCAGGGTTTCTTGTGGTTGATATGTTCTATGAAGTAGCTCTGAGCACTGATTAGCTGACACTGAACAGTTGCTTCTCAGGGAAATGCAGGATTAGACTCCTGGGAACCTCTGATCACAACATTTTCATCAAGTGATCAATATGGAACCTTATTTTATGTTTCTTTTTGGTTAAAAACACCTTATTTAATGTACTCTGTTGATTCAGTATCATTGAACTCATGGCCAACAGTAGTGTAATTCATGGCTGTAAGAAGCAGACCTAACCCATCTGTTTTCTCTGCAATGCGCATCCCAGGCTGGAGTCCTCAGGAGCGCTAGACAGCACTCCAGCAATATGCGTGGGGCCTTTTTAAGCAGTGAAATCACCAACAAAAAGCACAGAAGTGCAAAAATATGGCACTGAATAGACTGGGGATAGGACATCTGTTTACAATATGAGAGCTGAAACGAGAAGGCACAGCAACATCTTCTCTGACCTCAGCTGAGAAAATTGCTTGCATTGTTTCTACTGAGAAATGTCCTGTCGTTTTTATCTTCCTCCTCTTACTTTTTCGTTGGTTTTGAGCAATTTGATTACCTTATACTTTGGTCTCATTTTCTTCATATTTCTTTGTTTGGTGTTCATTGAGCTTATTGGGTCTCTGGAGTTACAGTTTTTATCAAATTTGGAAAATATTTGCCATTTTTCTTTAAATATTTTTGTCCCTTCTGCCCTGCAACACTTTGGAAGTCCAGTGACACATATATTAGGCCCCAGCTCACAATTCTCTGTTTCTTTATGCTCTCTTACCTGTATTTCATTTTGGATTTTTTTTAAAAAAAATTGTCATGTCTTTGAGTTCCCTAATCACTTATTCTAAACGTTCATTATAGTGTTAATCCCATCATCAGTATATGTTTCTCATCTCACACATGGTAGTTTTCATATCTAGAGTCTGATTGGGGTCCTTTTACATCTTCAGCATGTCTACTTAATGTTTGAGTGTGTATGTATGACTGCAGTTCTAATGGCTGTTTTACTATTCTTGCCTGTGCATTTAACATTTGTGTCAGTTCCGGGTTAATTGTGATGGATTGATTATTCGCTTTATGGGTTGTATTTTCATGCTTCTTGAATGGTGGGTATTAGTGATTAGATGATCCTTTAGATAATCCTCTTAGATTAGATAATCCTCTAATCCTTTCAAGAGGTTGTTTCTCTGGCTTCAGGTATCTTCTTCTTTTTTTTTTTTTTTTT
>NW_020838207.1:0-72 GCF_003676395.1 Aethalodelphis obliquidens | reverse complement strand
TTTTTTTTTTTTTTTTTTTTTGACGTCTTTATTGGAGTATAATTGCTTTACAATGTTGTGTTAGTTTCTGCT
>NW_020838206.1:0-30097 GCF_003676395.1 Aethalodelphis obliquidens | reverse complement strand
ACAAATGGTGCTGACACACTGTATATCCATGTGGGAAAAAAATGAGTATATAAAGAACCCTTACAAATTAACAGTTAAAAAACACAAACAACCCAAATAAGATGGGCAAAAGACTTGAATAAATATTTCACAAAAGTAAATATACAAATGGCCAATAAATGCAAAAAGAGCTTAACATCATTTGTTATAAGAGAACTACAAAGTTAAAGCCACAGTGAGACCCAGACACCCTTCACAAAAATCAACTCAAAATGAATCATGGACCTAAATGTAAAGCACAGAACTATAAAACTCCTAGAAGATAACATAAGAGAAAACCTAGATGACCTTGGGTACGGTGATACCTTTTTAACTATAACAGCAAAAACGCAGTCCTTGAAAGAAATTATTGATAAGCTGGATTTCATTAAAATTTAAAACTTTAATTTTTGAAGACAACATCAAGAGAATGAGAAGACAAGCCACAGACTGAGAGAAAATATTTTCGTAAGACACATCTGATAAAAGACTGCTAACCAGAAAATTATAAAGAACCCTTAAAACACAAATGACTTTAAAAATGGGCCAAGATCTTAACAGACACTTCACCAAAAAAGATATACGGATGGCAAATAAGCATATGAAATTGCTTCTGGGTTAGTTCTGGGTCAGATACTGTCTTTACCTAAAATTTTGCTCATGGTGGATTTTTTACATTAATGTTGATTTTATCTTAAATATTGCACTAAAATATTATTTACCTTGATTACCTTGAAAAGATGCTCCACATCATATGTCATCAGGGAAATGAAAATTAAAACAATGAGGTACTACTACACATCTGTTAGAATGGCTGGCAATACCAAATGCTGACAACGATGTGCAGCACATTGCTGGTATGGATGCAAAATGGTACATCCACTTTGGAAGACAGTTTGGTTGCTTTTTACATACTCTTACATACAATCCAGCAACTGTGCTCTTTAATATTTATGTAAGGAGTTGAAAATTTACATCCACACAAAAACCAGCACACAGATGTTTACAGCAGCTTTATTCATAATTGCCAAAACTTGGAAGCAACCAAATGTCCTCCAATAGGTGAATGAATAAACAAACTGTGGTACATCCAGACTATAGAATACTATTTAGTGCTAAAAAGTAATGAACTATCAAGCCACGAAAAGACACGAAGAGAATTTAAATGCATATTACTAAGAGAAAGAAGCCAATCTGAAAAGCCTACATACTATATGATTCCAACTATATGACCCTCTGGGAAAGGCAAAACTATGGAGACAATAGAAAGATTAGCTGTTGCCAGGGATGGGGTGGAAGAGAGTTAAATAGGCAGAGCACAGAGGACTTTTAGGGCAGTGAAAACACTCTGCATGACATTATAATGGTTGATATATGTCACTGTACATTTATCCAAACCCGTAGAATGCACAACACCAAGAATGAATCCTAAGATAAACCATGGAGTATGATGTGTCGACGTAGGTGCATCCTTAGTAAAAACTGTACCATTCTGTCCTTACTAATTTTTATGGAGGCTCCATTACAATGATTGATTAAATCATTAGCTATTAGCAACAGATTCAACCTCCAGCCCCTCTCCCCTCCCTGGAGGTCAGGGCGGGTACGACTGAAAGTTCCAATCCTATAATCACATGGTTGGTTTTCCTGGCAACCAGTCCCCATCCTTAGGTGCTTTCCCCAAATCACCTCATTAACATAAACTCAGGTGTGGTGGAAAGGGGTTTGTTAAGAATATCAAGACACCTTTATTGCCCCTATCACTTAGGAGTTCTGTGCCAGAACTGGGGACAAAGACCAAATATATATTGCTTATCGTAAGTCACAATATCACAGGTGACTTCGGGAGTTTCATGAACTCCCTGAAAATGTATGAAGAATATTACGTATATATGTGCTTGGGACAGGGGAGGAGAAGGGGTGTCCTTAGCTTTCATCAGATTTCCCAAGAAGTTTGTGACCTTTTTGAAAGAGGTTTAAAACAAATATTCTAGCCTCTCTACTCTCTCCCTTGGCAATTTCCTATGACTTCAACTCTTTCCTAGATTCCAGTGACTCTCATACTATGTAATCTTGGACAAATTACTTAACCTCACTAAGGTCTTCATCTCTAAAATGAGAGATAATAAACTGATAAAATCTGTCACACAGGATTGCTGTGAGGGTTGAATGACATAATCATATAAGGAACTTAATGCATACCTGCTAAATAATAGACCAGGGGTCAGCTAAATTTTTCTGTAAAGGGCCAGATAGCCTACACCATTCCCTTGAGAAGCATTCTTTCATGCCTTTACCTCCTACCTTTTACTACCTCTGACTCCAAAACCTCTCTACTATTCTCACTCCCAGGATCTTAACTGCCTGCAGGAAAACTTCCCTTGAATGTTCTTTGAAACACAATACATCAAGAATGGAAATAATGATTTCTCTTATCAACTGAACAGTTCTCACCAAACCTAACAGCCAACCCGTTAGACATTCCCTAGATATACCAGCACTCCCATGCTTTTCTGCTTCTTCTTGGGCAATTCCCTCTGCTTCCCTTCCACTATCCACCTCTCAAGCAGCTGCTGAACTCTTACTTATCTTTCAAAACCTAGGTCAAATGTCACCACTTCTCAATGGTGTTTCCCAACATTCACGCCACAATCAGCCACAGCAACCTTGGGAGGTGAGTTGTGCCTTTTGCACATGTATGTTGTACATTCCTTTACAGTATGTGTTAAGTTTATTTGTGCACATATCTACCTACCCCACTAGAACATGAGCTCCTTGAGGGAGACATTTTTTAAAGTCAATATTAACGCAGACATTAATCCAAATTAATGAAAACTCAATATTACAAAGAGGCAATTGAGGTAAGTCATGCAAGTTCTGGGTCAGATCCTGTCTTTATCTAAGATTTTGCTCATGGTGGATTTTTTACATTAATGTTGATTTTATTTTAAATATTGCACTAAAATATTATTTACCTTGATTACTGAGTTTGTTGATGTTCCTTTAAATTGGCACCCAAGGTGAGTGCCTCACTCTCCTCACCCTTGTTCTAACCCCGAATTAGTAACTAGCAGCTCTGGGATTCAAATCTGGGTGTCTCTGATTCCAAAACCATACTACTTCCACAAGTCAAAAAGATCAGGCAATATTCAAACTCTCAAAGAGTTCATAATCTGATGCCAGATAGTGACAAACAGGTGGACAGTTACAACAGAAGTGACATCTGCCACCATGGGTGTGACTATAGAAGAGTGAGTAGCTAACCTTGCCTGAGCCCATTAGGGAAGAATCTACAAAAGAAGGAAGGCTTAAAGGGTTTCCTTCGTATGGATTATCTCACTCTCCTTAGAAGGCAGCAGCAGCTACAGTAAATTTTGACAATTTTTCATCTCTTTACAAATTAAGTGGTAACAGTCTTTTACCTTCTGCATGTTTCCCATTAGATTCTGAGCTCCTTAGGGACAAGGCTGAGTGACACACAGCAGATGCTCAGTAAGTGGGGGGGGGGTGGAATGTGTGAGTGGACCAATTAATGAAGGCACTGGCTGTAATATTGTAGCCTCCCCATTCAGTGTACACTGAAGGAGCAGCCAGCCTCCAGCACCAGGGCACTGCACAGAGACATCTGTGGACAGACAACAGGGACAACCACACCAATTTCTTTCCTGAGAGGCATTCTGACAGACTGTCTCATCCCAGGGGCCTCGCCTGGGTGCTAGGATGCCTGGGCAAGTGCACACACGTGGGCCCATACAACGCTACCTTTGAGCAGTGCATGGAATGTGCCTCTGGATGGTATGTGATGTGAAGAGCCTCCAGTGTCCACTGGGCAGGCAGATGGCACTGGCCAGGAAGAGCCTAGTTCTGTGTCCACAGCAATCCCATCCGCAGACACACTGGGCAGGGCTGGAGACACACACCAAGGAAGGAGGCAGCATGTGATGAGGGCTGAATAAGCTGCCATCAGGTCAGACTCCAGCAGAGGACAAATGCAAGAGCCACCACTCCTTCCTTCAAGAAGGCAGCCCATCTCTGGAGAGAGTCTGATGCTCCACGTAACAAAATGTGGGACTTGAACAACTAGCTCACTTTTCTCATTTACTAAATCGGGATGAAACTTCCCACCTGGTTATGAGGATTAAAAGAGTTCAGATATAAAAATGCCTTCCCCCGTGCTTGGCACATGGTAGGTGCCCAATGCATATTAGTTCTATTCTTGGTCTGCCTTATCCACCAGGTAAAGAAAATATGGCTCCAATCTAATTATCACTGGGGCTTCCCCAGAGCTGAAAGTGATGGCTACATGGAAAATCTAGCAAAATCCACTTGTGTTTTTCCTTAGTGGAGTCCCAGGATAAGACCAAGCCCTGCCATTTACTGAAGCAGGTATTGCTACCTGCTTCAAGTGACCACATCTAGCCAGTGTTTCTTCATCCATGTAGTGGGGGTAATAAGAGTGGTGGGGACTGACAGCTCTTTGAAAAGCATAAAATCCATTGCAAGTTGTTCATTCATGTATTGGTTGGATCCACTCTTTTAAGTCTCCTGTGGGCCAGGTGCTATGTGTCCATAGCTCACGGGGTGCTGCAACAGTTCTGTGAGGCAGACACTGAGCTCAGTGAGGTAAAGCGATGTTTAAGGCACCAAAGGCAATGAAGGGCAGAGCCAGATTTGAATCCCAGATGTGACTGGCTCCAAAGCCTCAGTTTACTCCATGACTAAGCAAGTAACTCACATGTGGAACAAGGCAGCAGATTCTATGTTCGTAACAATAAAAACCATTAATTTTTTAAGCCCTGCCCCAGTGAGTCACAGGGGAGATGATTTGGTTTTTGAGGTCGATGCTGTGGTGTCCCTGACCCAGCAACTCTTTACTTGGTTCACATGCCTATCACCCAGAAGTTCTGTTGGCTGCTAAGGGATCACAGCTGCACCCCTTTCCAGAGACCTGCCTGCAGCAGATAGAAGCCACCTGGCCTGCCAGTGCCTGAGAGGTTATGCACACATCCCCCACCAAACAAAAACAAAAACAAAAACAAAACAGGAGCAACCCTCAGTCAGTACCTGACTGGTTCAGAGTAAAAAGGGCCTGACCCTGCCACAGGGGTGCTCTTCATGCTCCAGGGCTCCCTGTGGGATAAGGCTGAGGCAAGATTTCAGCTGAAAGTTCCTCTTTGATTGGCTTCATCCCCCCTTACCCTGTTGCCCTCACTTCCTTACAGGTTTTCCTTCTGAGAGCACTCCCTCAATAAACCATATGCAAAAGTATCCCCATCTCAGGCTCTGCTTTGAGGAACCTGACCCGAGACAGTCTTAGGAATGAGGGGGAATGTATTTTAATTAAGAAAAAAGGGAAGGACATTTCACTAAGAGGGAATGTCTTCAATAAAAAAAAAGCAAACAAACAAACAAAAAAACACTATTAAGCCCCGGCTTTGTGTCAGGTACAGCACTATGCATTGCGAGAGAGGGAGAGAGAAAAAGCAATCAAAAATGCTCCCAGCTTCAAGGGAGAAGAGGAGCTCACAGAGTTCCGTCAGAACAGAGCAGTTTTGCGAGGAGAAGTATAATCAGGGTTGCATTTTAGAAAGGTGCTCCTTGTCCTGGCAGGACGTTGGGAGATTAAGCGGACTGGAATAGAGAGAGACCAGAGGCAGAAAAAATGGATGTAAGATGGCGTTATCAAAATGACTTAATTACAGTTAGGATGTATGTTGGAAGGGAAAAGAGCATAGCATTAGAGAAAAAACAAGTAACTAAAAATGTGAAACACTTATTAGTAACACTATTTGGAACTTTAACACAATCTGTTCCTGATGACTTTCCCTCTCTCCAATGAGTATTTATTCCAGGACTCAGAGATCTAAATAATTCTAAATCCAATTCACCTGGGAGTGCCCCTGGTACCAGGCCCTGTGCCGGGTGCTGGTCCCTGCCCTCGAAGCACCCACAATCTGGTGGATGTGAGACCATGGGACAGCTGCCCCGAGGATTCAAAAACAAGCCAGCAATAATCTTTTCTTTTTAATCTTCCCCTCGCCCCATTTGTAATATTTCTCATTTAATGGATTCTAACCCAATGTGTTATTGATGAATAGTGTAATTTGGGCAAGACCAGAGAGTCCTGATAATCCAGTGTTTCTACAAAGGCTGCTGCAGTTTGAAAAGACCATAAGTTCCAACATCAGAAGGACCTGGGATCAAATCCCAGCTCTGCCTTATGCTGGCTATTTGCCCTCAGCAAATACCTCTTTGAGCCTCATTTCCTCATCTAAAAATCGAGGGCTATAGTATCTACCATTAAAAGTGTTTGAGAGAATTCAATAGGACAAGAAAAATAAAGTGCTTAGGATACTGCCTGAATCAAAGTAGATGCTCAATAAGTGGAAGCGATTTTATTACCATTGTTTAAATCTTTCTTCAGTCATTTCCAAACGTGGAGCGAGGGGAGATATTGATCTCTAGCCAGCTTCCTCATCTGACCTTTCATCTCCTGATTTGCCAATCACTGTGTCACTTGAAGGGCTACTGTTAAAAATAAATGTCATCATGTTCCATAAGAGCTGGTATGTGGTTTCTGCACAATTATTGGCTCGCGCGGGTTGAGTGGCATCTAAAAAATGCATAGGAAATATGTATCCTGGCGCAATACTCTAAGAACTGAGCCTTTGTTCCCTCCACTGCTTTACTTTCAAAGCAAGGTTACATCTGTCCATGTTCCACAGGCCTGGGATGCCAGAGAGACATGGCCAATAGGTGGGGCCCCACGGTGGAAGAACCCAGTATCTCAGCTGCACCCAGAGGCCAGGAGCTTGGGGGAAATGGGGGCGATCAGCTCCCCAGTTGCCCGCAAGGCTGCCTCCAGGCCTGCTGCAAGGAGAGACAGAGACTGAGGAGGCCATTACTGCAACTCCCGACTCCCAACAAGATTCTAATATCAGAGGCCTCGACATCTCTGCTATTTTAGGTCTAAGGAAGTAGGCATATGAAATTTCAGAGCTATGGGCCATTCCTCTCATCCTCAGAAGAACCACAGATTGCATTCACCACCATTAATTGAATAGGCCACATAATGTTTTTGTTTCTTTCTAATTTCTAACTTGCCTTTTAATTTTCTTTCTTTCTTTCTTTTTGGCTGCGTTGGGTCTTCATTGCTATGCACAGGCTTCAGTAGTTGTGGCTCGTGGGCTCTAGAGCGCAGGCTCAGTAGTTGTGGCGCACAGGCTTAGTTGCTCCACAGCATGTGGGATCTTCCCAGACCAGGGCTCGAACCCGTGTCACCTGCACTGGCAGGCGGATTCTTAACCACTGCACCACCAGGGAAGCCCTAGGCCGCATTATGAAGTAGTAAGCTCCACTGAGGGGGGAATACAAATTCTTCCTGGGATATTATTGAGAAGAGGACCACATTCTGAGAAAGAATCTCTTTATTCTCAAAGAGCTGATATTTTATAGCCTCATGGAAAGCTACAGAAGGAATTAGAATGACAATAGGGTGAAGGCCGGATCCTATGTTTCACTGACCGTCATTCCAGCAAACTTTTCTTCAGTGCCACCGGGCAGGCTGGTTTAAGGCAAACATTTTGATGCAGGGCAGGTTAGTGAAAAAAAACATTCAGAGAACAAGCTCACATTCCCAGATGTTTTCGCTTATACCTGTGCAGTAACACCCAAATGGGCGCAAGGTGATATCAGGTGCCAGAAAGTGTAAACTGAGAGTCAGGGTCCTTTTCTTGTTCTTGGCTCTGACACCAGGGTGGTATGACTTTAGACTGTCTCTAGCCCTCTCTGGGCATCAGTTCCCTATGCCATAAAATAAGGCAATTGGACTAGATTACTTTAAGCCAAATGTCCATCATGTGAGCCCACCTTTACTATGTTTTCTATATCAATATACACCACATTGTGATTTTTGTCATATCCACACATCACCTGTACTATTACATTTTCATATTATATTTGGTTAAAATTGCCACGTTTCCTCACTTTTTTTCTTCCTTGAAATTGATTTTAAAAGGAAACTTGATAGAATTACCATGAGTGGAAACCATTATCACTTGCCAGAACAGAAGGCAGCCATAAAAATAAATACAATGAAAACAAAACAATGCTTTTAATTATCTCTGAAAAGTGCAGCCTTTCAAGGATGGGCTCCCTGATGTCTACTCTCTGTTTTTGAAGCAAAGAAATTAGTAAATGGTAAAGAGGTGTTAAGGATATTCCAACACCTATTTGAGACTTTTTCCTAATCAAAAAAAAAAAAATGGAAAAGAGAAAAAAGACTGATAGAGACTTAAAACTAAAAAGCTTCTCTCTACAAGACTGTAGCTTTATCACCTAAATTATCTCAATGTCCCTATGGTTTAGGAAACAACTGATAATTTCTAAGGTCTTCTCCCATATATATATATGCCATTTGGGCCCTACTGTAGAGAAAGGATAATCATAATTAGTGGAAAATCTGAGTTACAGACTATCCTGAGAGAAATGACTTTCAATATCCAAATAGAAACATTGTCAGAATGTTTTCCAGTTGAAGGACCTCGAACATGCATTAACAAACAGAAATGATTTGTGATTTGCCTTATCATCATCTATTTTCAAATAAACACTTCTAAATGATTCGGCAGTGCCTAAAAAATCATTCACCCTCCTGAGTAACTTAAACACCACTCCCCCAAAATCTTGTTTATGCTATCAACTTGCTTAATGAAGCATTTTGTCAGGCAGTATGCAAAGATAAATTTAACCAGAATTTATGTTATCAAATTAGCACAACTTCCAAATTAGTGAAGTTCAGATTAATCATGACATCAAAGAGAGTATTACGAAAACAAAATGCCAATGGATATTTTGGCTGTATGTTCATTATGGTGAATGTGTTGGATTCATACAGCAAAGCCTTCATTATAGAACTCTCCAAGGCACTCCTTTCCTTGGAACCATTTAAATGTGATAATATTTGTCTTACTTAGACAGATATAAAATGAGGGAAGGCAATGCCTCTCAAATATCCCTGAAAGATCTTAGAATAATTAATATGTCTAGGCTCTGGACTATGACAGAATATTCATTAACCTTAATTTTTTTTCTTTCCTAAATTTTTGCCTTTTTGCTTTTGCTAATGCTTTATGTGATCTGGACAAGTTCCTTCCTCTTTCTGGAATTAATTTCCCATATTTAAAAAGGAAGACGGGATGTTGGACTAGAGCAGAAGTCAGCAAACTTTACATGTAAACGGCCAGAGAGTAAAGATTTTCAGCTTTGTACACCATATGGTCTCTGTTGCAACTACTCATTTAGTCTTTGTAGCAAGAAAATAGCCACAGGCAACATGTAAACAAATGAGCATGGCTGTGTCCCAATAAAACTTTATTTACAGAAACAGATGGTGGGCCATATTTGGCCCTCTGGCCTATAGTTTTCCTTTCCTAGACTCAAGGATCTCTAACTTCTGGCCCTGATATTGTTTTTATCTAGAAGGGAAGGAAGTTGCCAAGGTCTGTCATTTGAAAGAGGATTAAAACCCGGGTCTCTGAATTTTATGTCCAGGATCATTCCTCCATAGCAGACTATCTAATCAATCAAAAAACTTGTAGCTACATAATAAAGCATCAAGTGCTGTCATAGAGAATAGGAAGAATTTCTGTTACCATTTCAAGCATAATTACTTTAAAGTTACTTTAGCAGCGAGTCATTAGGTTCCGTGATGAAGGTGGCATTAAATGTTCCCCGTTGCCAAGAAATGTATCAGATTGTAAGAGAAAAACTCAAGAAGGCTGAATGAGAGCAGGAAAGCAGATCTGAATATTCATCAAAGTCCCACAGTGAAAAGGAAACTATTTCCTCTTCACCTCACATGTGCACAGCATTACATAGTTTATAACAAAACCCTTTCATATCTGTTATTTGATTTCATCCTCTGTGAGGTGGGATTCATTACTTTATATTAATGTTCTTCCCAGTCTCAGTCAGGTAAGCCAAGCACCTTCCCGCCCAGTGGTTTCAGTCTTATTCTCCCCATTCTACAAACGAGAGCTGAAATAACCAGCTTGGAGGTCAAACAGCTGGTGTGGTAACAGAGTCCAAAGTCAAACACAAATCAGCCTGATTCAAAATCCACAATTCTGGCATCTCATCAGGCTGCCTCTCCTTAAGGATAGAAAACACTTGGTATAGTACATAGCATCTTAGGGACTTGAAATTTTAATGAATAGGATAGGATAGAGTAGGATAGGATAGGATAGGACAGACAGAACAGAATAGAAAGCATTCTCCCCTAGACAACACAAAAATTAGGATCATAGAGAAGCTGTAGTTTAATGAATTAGATCAGTTTTTCCCCCTTTCCATTTCCCTTTCTTTTAGTTCCACCTACCCACTCCATAAAGGTGCACTTGTAAACCTCCCTAAAGATGCTTAAAGAATTAATTGAATAGCATCTTAGTATCTGTAGCATCTCAAAATAAATTCCATTGAGAACCACTATTTCAGAACTAAGATATGACCCAGCAATCCCGCTACTAGGCATATACCCTGAGAAAACCATAATTCAAAAAGATACATGTACCACAATGTTCATTGCCGCTCTATTTACAATAGCCAGGACATGGAAGCAACCTAAATGTCCATCAACAGATGAATGGATAAAGAAGATGTGGCACATATATACAATGGAATATTACTCAGCCATAAAAAGGAATGAAATTGAGCTATTTGTAATGAGGTGGATGGCCCTAGAGTCTGTTATACAGAGTGAAGTAAGTCAGAAAGAGAAAAACAAATACAGTAGGCCAATGCATATACATGGAATCTAAAAAAAATGGTACTGATGAACCTAGTGGCAGGGCAGCAATAAAGACGCAGACGTAGAGAATGGAATTGAGGACACACAGGGGGAAGGGGAAGCTGGGATGAAGTGAGAGAGTAGCATTGACATATATACACTACCAAATGTAAAATGGATGGCTAGTGGGAAGCTGCTGCATAGCACAAGGAGATCAGCTCAATGCTTCCTGATGACCTAGAGGGGTGGGATAGGAAGGGTGGGAGGGAGGCTCAAGAGGGAGGGTATATGCGGATATATGTATACACATAGCTGATTCACTTTGTTGTACAGCAGAAACTAACACAACATTGTAAAGCAATTATACTCCAATAAAGGGGCAAAAAAAAAAAAAAAAAAGGAACCACTATTTATTAAGTACCGACTATAAGCCAGGCACTGTGCTAGGTATTTTCCCAACACTGTCTCATTTAATCTCTAAAAGACCTCTACCAGGTGGGCAACATCATCTCCACTGTGGGTAAGGAAACTGAGGCCCAGAGAGGTTGGGTTCCCACAGTCACAGAGGAAAAGCCAGAGCAGAGATTTGACCCTAGACCTCATTCTAAAGCTCTTGCTCTTTGTACTGTGAGGCTGCCTCTCAAGAAATAAATGGGTTTCACTTCATAGTTAGGGAGTAACTGTAACCTGGTCATAGTAAAGGTGAATCCTTACCCAGATAACCACTAGAACATCATCTGGTGACCACCTGAGAAAGCTGTAAACCAGTGCTACTCAAAGTGATGATAACCCAATCGGCAGCATCAGCATTACCATAACATGGGGGCTGGTTAGAAATCACATTCTCAGGCCCCACCCAGACCTACTGAATAGAATCTCTAGGGACAGGACCTGAGAATTTGTGTTGGGAATCTCTCCAGGTGATTCTGGTGCCCACCAAACACTGAGAGTTTCTGCTGTACAGGCATCTCTGTGCAATCAGTGGCAACTTGAACTATTAGCCAACCAGAGATTGGGAAAATCAGACATGGAAAAGGAATGCATCTTCCTCCAAGGATGCAGATTCTCTTGTGGAATGGAGAACTGAACCCCGGAAGATTCACTTCAGGTCCCATTCCCACAATTAGGAACTAATCCATCCTTTTCAGTGAGAATGAAGTCTGAAAATGAAAGAGGCAAATCAGAATGTCCTATGGCAAAGCCAACTCTGCCCTAGGAAACTTTGGGCCCTATTTCGCTCACCTTCACTGTACACTCAGCTCATCAGAGGAACTCTATCTCTGGTCAACTAGTGAATGTAAACCTCCCAACAAATCAGGGCTTGCTTTTCTCTTTGTGGTTCTTTATTGCTCGTTTATATGCATTCTCACAGTAGATATTGAGAACAAGAGTACTCTCCTAGGTTTCCATCTTGGCAGTCCTTTTGCTTTTGAATAGGTTGATACTACAAAGTACGGATTACAGATGCCTGAAGAATATTTATTAACTCCAAGGGAGGAAAAAAAGTTATGAAATAAAGCAGCTATTTAAATCCAATTCTACTTACTAATAATGTCTTGCCTTGTTTTTCTTAAATCAACCTTAAATGTGTGGTCAAAAAAATATCTGACTTCAGTTTATTTTGGAAACTTCTTAACGTTGCAAAGCAATGGCCCATAATCTCAGCACACTAACATAATTATTTTCATTTTGCTCATTTCATTTCCATTTCAGGCTTTGTTTTCATATTCGTATATAATTGTGCCTGGTGGTAATTACACAGTAGAAGTGAAATTTAAGTCTTGCTTTTTTCCTGGTTAAAGTTTCAACATTAAGTGAGTTTACACATTATCTTCGTGATGGTCATTTTTTTTTTAATTTTTAAATCTTTAAAAAAAGATTTTTATTTTATTTATTTATTTTTTGGATGCATTGGGTCTTTTTTGCTGCATGCGGGCCTTCTCTAGTTGAGGTGCATGGGCTTCTCATTGCAGTGGCTTCTCTTCTTGCAGAGCACGGGCTCTAGGCGCGCGGGCTTCAGTAGTTGTGGCACACAGGCTCAGTAGTTGTGGCTCATGGACTCTAGAGCGCAGGCTCAGTAGTTGTGGTGCATGGGCTTAGTTGTTCTGCAGCATGTGAGATCTTCCCAGACCAGGGTTTGAACCCGTGTCCCCTGCACTGGCAGACCACTGTGCCCAATCATTTTAAATTTCTAGACAATGGACTCATGTTTTGGCATTTCACTTAAGCACACGACAATGGGTCAGGAAGTATTTACTGAGCTACTACTGTGTGCCAGATGCAAATCCAGGCCACCAGGAATCTAGCAATCAATAAGACAAAGTCTCTGCTCTCAAGAATGCAGCAGTGGACCGCTCCAGGGGGTGATACTTTTCCCCTTGTCTACAATGAATAACACCCCTGGAGCACAGTGCACAGTCTGTGTGGATCCCACAGAGAAGATGCTTACTTGGGGCAGATTCCTTTAGTTCCTTTACGGGTAGGTGAATGGAAATAAGGGCCAGGTGCAGGCCTACTGATATACAGACAGTCCCTGACTTATGAAGGCTCAACTTAATGATTTTTCAACTTTACAATGATGTGGAAGTGATTTGCATTCAGTAGAAACCATACTTTGAATTTTGATCTTTTCCTGCACTAGTGATATGAGGTACCATAATCCCTCATGATGCTGGTCGGTGGCAGCAAGCTGCAGCTCCCAATCAGCCACAAGGTCACGAGGGTGGCAGCAAGCTGCAGCTCCCAATCAGCCACAAAGTCACGAGGGTGAACAACTGATACGCTTAAAGCATTCTGTACTCATACAACCATTCTTTTTTTTTAAAACATCTTTATTGGAGTACAATTCCTTTACAATGGTGTGTTACTTTCTGCTGTATAACAAAGTAAATCAGTCATACATATACATATGTCACCATATCCCTTCCCTTCTGCGTCTCCCTCCCTCCCAAACTCCCCATCCCACCCCTGCAGGCGGCCACAAAGCACTGAGCTGATCGCCCTGTGCCACGCGGCTCCTTCCCACTAGCTATCCACTTCACACCTGGTAGTGTATATGTGTCCATGCCACCCCCTCAGCCTGTCCCAGCTTACCACTCCCCCCCACTGTATCCTCAAGTCCAATCTCTAGTAGATCTGCATCTTTATTCCCATCTTACCCATAGGTTCTTCATGATCTTTTTTTTTTTTTTTTTTTTTTTTTTTAGATTCCATATATATGTGTTACCATAAGGTACTTGCTTTTCTCTCTCTGACATACTTCACTCTGTATGACAGACTCTAGGTCCATCCACCTCGCTACAAATAACTCAATTTCGTTACTTTTTATGGCTGAGTAATGTTCCATTGTATATATGTGCCACATCTTCTTTATCCATTCATCTGTTGATGGACACTTAGGTTGCTTCAATGTCCTGGCTATTGTAAACGGAGCTGCAATGAACATTTTGGTACATGACTCTTTTTGAATTATGGTTTTCTCAGGGTATATGCCCAGTAGTGGGTTTGCTGGGTAATATGGTAGTTCTATTTGTAGTTTTCTAAGGAACCTCCATACTGTTCTCCATAGTGGCTGTACCAATTCACATTCCCACCAGCAGTGCAAGAGGGTTCCCTTTTCTCCACACCCTCTCCAGCATTTATTGTTTCTAGATTTTTTGATGATGGCCATTCTGAATGGTGTGAGAAGATATCTCACTGTAGTTTTGATTTGCATTTCTCTAATGATTAACGATGTTGAGCATTCTTTCATGTGCTTGTTGGCAATCTGTATATCTTCTTTGGAGAAATGCCTATTTAGGTCTTCTGCCCATTTCCGGATTGGGTTGCTGTTTTTTTGATATTGAGCTGCTTGTAAATTTTGGAGATTAATCCTTTGTCAGTTGCTTCATTTGCTAATATTTTCTCCCATTCTGAGGGTTGTCTTTTTGGCTTGTTTATGGTTTCCTTTGCTGTGCAAAAGCTTTTAAGCTTCATTAGGTCCCATTTGTATATTTTTGTTTTTATTTCCATTTCTCTAGGAGGTGGGTCAAAAAGGATCTTGCTGTGATTTATGTCATAGAGTGCTTGGCCTAGGTTTTCCTCTAAGAGTATGATAGTGTCTGGCCTTATATTTAGGTCTTTAATCCATTTTCACTTTATTTTTGTGTACAGTGTTAGGGAGTGTTCTAATTTCATTCTTTTACATGTAGCTGTCCAGTTTTCCCAGCACCACTTATTGAAGAGGCTGTCTTTTCTCCACTGTATATTCTTGTCTCCTTTATCAAAGATAAGGTGACCATATGTGCATGGGTTTACCTCAGGGCTTTCTATCCTGTTCCATTGACCTATATTTCTGTTTTTGTGCCAGTACCACACTGGCTTGATTACGGTAGCTTTGTAGTACAGCGTGAACTCAGGGAGCCTGATTCCTCCAGCTCCGTTTTTCTTTAGCAAGATTGCTTTGGCTATTCAGGGTGTTTTGTTTTTCCACACAAATTGTGAAATGTTTTGTTCTAGTTCTGTGAAAAATGCCAGTGGTAGTTTGATAGGGACTGCATTGAATCTGTAGATTGCTTTGGGTAGTAGAGTCAGTTTCACAATGTTGATTCTTCCAATCCAATAACATGGTATATCTCTCCATCTATGTGTATCATCTTTAATTTCTTTCATCAGTGTCTTATAATTTTCTGCATACATGTCTTTTGTCTCGTTAGGTAGGTTTATTCCTGCATATTCTATTCTTTTTGTTGCAGTGGTAAAGGGGAGTGTTTTCTTAATTTCACTTTCAGATTTTTCATCATTAGTGTATAGGAATGCAAGAGATTTCTGTGCATTAATTTTGTATCCTGCTACTTTACCAAATGCATTGAATAGCACTAGTAGTTTTCTGGTAGCATCTTTAGGATTCTCTATGTATAGGATCATGTCATCTGCAAACAGTGACAGCTTTACTTCTTCTTTTCTGATTTGGATTCCTTTCATTTCTTTTTCTTCTCTGATTGCTGGGGCTAAACCTTCCAAAACTATGTTGAATACTGGTGGTGACAGTGGTAAACCTTGTCTTCTTCCTGATCTTAGTGGAAATGGTTTCAGTTTTTCACCGTTGAGGATGATGTTGGGTGTGGGTTGGTCATATATGGCCTTTATTATGTTGAGGAAATTTCCCTCTATGCCTACTTTCTGGAGGGTTTTTATCATAAATGGGTGTTGAATTTTGTTGAGAGCTTTCTCTGCATCTAGTGAGATGATCATACGGTTTTTCTCCTTCAATTTGGTATATCACATTGATTGATTTGTGTAAATTGAACAATCCTTGAATCCCTGGGATAAACCCCACATGATCATGGTGTATGATCCATTTAATGTGCTGTTGGATTCTGTTTGCTAGTATTTTGTTGAGGATTTTTGAAACTATGCTCATCAGTGATATTGGCCTGTAATTTTCTTTCTTCGTGACAACTTTGTCTGGTTTTGGTATTGGGGTGTTGGTGGCCTCGTAGAATGAGTTTGGGAGTGTTCCTCCCTCTGCTATATTTTGGAAGAGTTTGAGAAGGATAGGTGTTAGATCTTCTCTAAATGTTTGATAGAATTCACCTGTGAAGCCATCTGGTCCTTGGCTTTTGTTTGTTAGAATATTTTTAATCACAGTTTCAATTTTAGTGCTTGTGATTGATCTGTTCATATTTTCTAATTCTTCCTGGTTCAGTCTCAGAAGGTTGTGCATTTCTAAGAATTTGTCCTTTTCTTTTAGGTTGTCCATTTTATTGGCATATAGTTGCTTGTAGTAATCTCTCATGATCCTTTGTATATCTGCCATGTCAGTTGTTACTTCTTTTTCATTTCTAATTCTATTGATTTCAGTATTCCCCCTTTTATTCCTGGTGAGTCTGGCTAATGGTTTATCAATTTTGTTTATCTTCTCAAAGAAACCGCTTTTAGTTTTATTGATCATTGTTATTGTTTCCTTCTTTTCTTTTTCATTTTCTTCTGATCTTATCTTCATGATTTCTTCCCTTCTGCTAACTTTGGGGTTTTCTTTGTTCTACCTTCTCTAATTGCTTTAGGTGTCAGGTTAGCTTGTGTATTTGCGATGTTTCTTGTTGCTTAAGGTAAGATTGTACTGCTATAAACTTCCATCTGAGAACTGTTTTTGCTGCATCCCATAGGTTTTGGGTCGTCGTGTTTTCATTGTCATTTGTTTCTAGGTATTTTTTTATTTCCTCTTTGTTTTCTTCAGTGATCTCTTGGTTATTAAGTAGTGTATTGTTTAGCCTCCATGTGTTTGTAATTTTTACAGATTTTTTTCCTGTAATTGATATCTAATCTCAGAGCATTGTGGTCAGAAAAGGTACTAGATATGATTTCAATTTTCTTATATTTGAAAAGGCTTGATTTGTGACCCAAGATGTGATCTATCCTGGAGAATGTTCCATGAGCACTTGAGAAAAATGTGTATTCTGTTGTCTTTGTCTATAAATATCAATTAAGTCCATCTTGTTTAATGTATCATTTAAAGCTGTGTTTCCTTATTTATTTTCATTTTGGATGATCTGTCCATTGGTGAAAGTGGGGTGTTAAAGTCCCCTACTATGATTGTGTTACGGTCAATTTCCCCTTTTATGGCTGTTAGTATTTGCCTTATGTATTGAGGTGCTCCTATGTTGGGTCCATAAATATTTACAATTGTTATATCTTCTTCTTGGATTGATCCCTTGATCATTATGTAGAGCCTTCTTTGTCTCTTGTAATAGTCTTTGTTTGAAAGTCTATTTTGTCTGATATGAAAATGACTACTCCAGCTTTCTTTTGGTTTCCATTTGCATGGAATATCTTTTTTGCATCCTCTCACTTTCAGTCTGTATGTGTCCCTAGGTCTGAAGTGGGTCCCTTGTAGACAACATATATATGAGCCTTATTTTTGTATCCATTCAGCCAATCTATGT
This sequence comes from Aethalodelphis obliquidens, assembly GCF_003676395.1. Lineage (NCBI taxonomy): Eukaryota > Metazoa > Chordata > Mammalia > Artiodactyla > Delphinidae > Aethalodelphis > Aethalodelphis obliquidens. The sequence continues at coordinate 12,370 of NW_020838206.1, read as the reverse complement.
CTTTTGGTTGGAGCGTTTAATCCATTTACATTTAAGGTAATTATCAATATGTATGTTCCTATTACAATTCTCTTAACTGTTTTGGGTTTGTGATTGTGGGTCTTTTCCTTCGCTTTTGTTTCCTGCCTAGAGAAGTTCCTTTAGCATTTGTTGTAAAGTTGGTCTGGTGGTGCTAAATTCTCTTAGCTTTTGCTTGTCTGTAAAAGTTTTAATTTCTCTGACAAATCTCAATGAGATCCTTGATGGGTAGGGTAATCTTGGTTGTAGATTTTTCTCCTACATCACTTTAAATATGTCCTGCCACTACCTTCTGGCTTGCAGAGTTTCTGCTGAAAGATCAGCCGTTAACCTTATGTGGATTCCCTTGTGTGTGATTTGTTGTTTTTCCCTTGCTGTTTTTAATATTTTTTCTTTGTATTTAATATTTGATAGTTTGATTAATATGTGTCTTGGCGTGTTTATCCATGGATTTATCCTGTATGGGACTCTCTGTGCTTCCTAGACTTAACTATTTCCTTTACCATATTAGTGAAGTTTTCAACTATAATCTCTTCTAATATTTTCTCAGTCCCTTTCTTTTTCTCTTCTTCTTCTGGGACCCCTATAATTCGAATGTTGGTGCATTTAATGTTGTCCCAGGTGTCTCTGAGTGTGTCCTCAGTTCTTTTCATTCTTTTTTCCTTATTCTGCTCTGCAGTAGTTATTTCCATTATTTTATCTTCCAGGTCACTTATCCATTCTTTTGCATCAGTCATTCTGCTATTGATCCCTTCTAGAGAATTTTTAGTTTCATTTACTGTGTTTTTCATCATTGTTTGTTTTCTCTTTAGTTCTTCTAGGTCCTGGTTAAACGTTTCTTGTATTTTCTCCATTCTACGTCCAAGATTTTGGATCATCTTTACTATCATTATTCTGAATACTTTTTCAGGTAGATTGCCTATTTCCTCTTCATTTGTTAGTTCTGGTTGGTTTTTGCCTTGCGCCTTCATCTGCTATGTGTTTCTCTGTCTTCTCATTTCCCTTAACTTACTGTGTTTGGGGTCTCCTTTTTGCAGACTGCAGGTTCGTAGTTCCCGTTGTTTTTGGTGTCTGTCCCCAGTGGCTAAGATTGGTTCAGTGGGTTGTGTCGGCTTCTTGGTGGAGGGGACTAGTGCCTGTGTTCTGCTGGATGAGGCTGGATCTTGTCTTTCTGGTGGGCAGGTCCACGTCCGGTGGTGTGTTTTGCACTGTCTGTGCCCTTATTATGATTTTAGGCAGCCTCTCTGCTAATGGATTGGTTTGTGTTCCTGTCTTGCTAGTTCTTTGTCATATGGTGTCCAGCACTGTAGCTTGCTGGTCGTTGAGTGGAGCTGGGTCTTGGCGTTGATATGGAGATCTCTGGGAGATTTTCGCCATTTGATATTATGTGGAGCTGGGAGGTCTCTTGTGGACCAGTGTCCTGAACTTGGCTCTCGCACCTCAGAGGCACAGCCCTGATGCCTGGCTGGAGCACCAGGAGCCGTCATCCACATGGCTCAGAATAAAATGGAGAAAAAAAGAAAGAAAGAATGAAAGAAAGAAAGAAGAAAATAAAATAAAGTTATTAAAATAAAAAATAATTAAGAAAAAATTTTAAAAAGTAATAAAAAAGAAAAACTGAGAGACACAACCCTAGGACAAATGGTAAAAGCAAAGCTATACAGATAAAATCACACACAGAAGCATACACATGCACACTCAGTAAAAGAGAAAAAGGGAAAAAAAATATATATCATTGCCCCCAAAATCCACCTCCTCAATTTGGGATGTTTCATTGTCTATTCAGGTATTCCACCAATTCAAGTTACATCAAGTTGATTTTGGAGATTTTATCCGCTGCTCCTGAGGCTGCTGGGAGAGGTTTCCCTTTCTCTTCTTTGTTCGCACATCTCCAGGGGTTCAGCTTTGGATTTGGACCCGCCTGTGAGTGTAGGTCACCTGAGGGCGTCTGCTCTTCACTGAGACAGGACGGGGTTAAAGGGGCAGCTGATTCGGTGGCTCTGGCTCACTCAGGTCAGGGGGAGGGAGGGGTACGGAGTGCGGGGTGCACCTCCGGCGGCAGAGGTCGGCGTGACTTTGCACCAGCCTGAGGCGCACTGTGTTTTCTCACTGGGAAGTTGTCCCTGGATCACAGGACCCTGTCAGTGGTGGGCTGCACAGGCTCCCAGGAGGGGAGGTGTGGATAGTGACCTGTGCTTGCACATAGGCTTCTTGGTGGCTGCAGCAGCAGCCTTAGCATCTCATGCCCGCCTCTGGGGCCCGCACAGATGGCCGTGGCTCACGCCCTTCTCTGGAGCTCCTTTAAGAGGCGCTCTTAATCCCCTCTTCTCTCGCAGCAGGAATCAGAGGCAAGAAAAAGTCTCTTGTCTCTTCGGCAGCTCCAGACTTTTTCCCGGATTCCTTCCTGGCTAGCTGTGGCACACTAGCCCCTTCAGGCTGTGTTCATGCAGCCAACCCTAGTCCTCTCCCTGTTATCCGACCTCCAAAGACCGAGCCTCAGCTCCAGCCCCCACCCACCCTGGCGGGTGAGCAGACAAGCCTCTCGGGCTGGTGAGTGCTGTTTGGCACCGATCCTCTTTGCGGGAATCTCTCTGCTTTGCCCTCCACACCCCTGTTGCTGCGCTCTCCTCCGTGGCTCAGAAGCTTCCCCCCTCCGCCACCCGCAGTCTCCGCCCACAAAGTATCTTCCTAGTGTGTGGAAATCTTATCCAAGTACGTGGGGATTTTCTTGCCTTTTGGAAGGTCTGTGGTCTTCTGCCACCGTTCAGTAGGTATTCTGTAGGAGTTATTCCCCATGTAGATGTATTTCTGATGTATTTGTGGCGAGGAAGGTGATCTCCGTGTCTTACTTTTCCACCACCTTGAAGCTCCTCCCATTCTATAACCATTCTGTTTTTCACTTTCAGTACAGTATTCAATAAAGTACATGAGATATTCAACACTTTATTATAAAATAGGCTTTGTGTTAGATGATTTTACCCATCTGTATTCTAAAGTAACTGTTCTGATCACATTTAAGGTAAGCTAGGTTAAGCTATAATGTTCAGTAAGTTGGGTATATTAAATTCATTTTCAAAGTAACGATATTTTCAACTTACACTGGGTTTACTGGGACATAATATGTTCGTGGCTATCGCTACAAATTACCAAACGGTTCTCCTAAGGCATTATACCAAACTTCTCTGCCACTAGAGACAGCAAGTGTGTCATTTTCAACAGAAACTCATCAGCAATGTTAACATTTTTTTAAAAAAACAAATGCCAATTGAGTTAGCTCACAATAGTCCCTGAAGAGAAGCTATGGATTTAAATACACATGCCCCCTGGGGATCTTTTTCTTCCTCCAGGTACTTCCTTTAGTATCTAAGATGATGCTATCAGATCCTGAAGGTCAGAGTTAAAATGGGACACGTATATGTTTGAATAGTCCTCCTAGAGCTAAAGGCAGGAGAAGGCTTTTCCACTGAGGTTTAAGTTTTCTCTGTGGGATAACCTGGCTCTTATGTTCTATGAGAAGGAAGGAGAAGGCGTGAACAGGTTATTTTACCAATCCTTACTATCTCCTCCTCCCTAACTCTGAGAGGCAGCACACTTCTCCTCAGGAGCTGGCTCTCTCCTCTCCCTCACTGGTCCCTCCACAGCCTTCTCCATGCCCTCAGTAGCCCCCACTCCCAGCCCAGACACTTCCTCCTTAGCCAGGTCTTCCCTTACTCCTGCCTAGAAGATAGAACTTCCCCCACCTCCCTCCTTGCTGGGGCAGGCCTCACCTTAGGCCCTTTGCTCTAGGAATGGTGAACTTGCCTCTTCACCTAGACTTTCCCTCTCAGATCGTGGAGGCCAGGACCTGCCCTTGACTTCCTACTGTCCCCAGCAGTGACACATGCCTGGCTCATGATAGATGCTCAACAGATACCTGCATGGTCCAATAAGGCAGAAGAGTCAGAAAGTGGATAAATACTCTGGAAGACTGATAATCAATTAGAAGTCATGGTCACCAGCTTGATGTTATCCTTGGCAGTCTGGCCCTTCAGGAATCCCTGATGAATTCAAGATTCCTGATTTCCCTTCTTGCAGAACGTGAGAGACATTAGCAACTGTTGTATATTTTTCCCACATAATCCTAATCACTCTTTTGTTTTTATTTTCAGTTATCCTTAATTCAGACCCTGCTGCTGCTCACTAAAGCTCTTCAAGTTCTCATGTTATTTTGACCCATTTTTTTAACCCTACCTGAACTCCCATTTCAGAACACAAAAAAGCATATCATATTGCTCCTGTGTCAAAATGAAAAAAAATTTTTTTAATCTCATATGTCATGAACGCCTTACAGTAATACCTTCTTCTCAACCCTTAAACACCACCCTGAGCAGTGGGTGTGCTGTTATCCCATTTCACAGGTAGGGAATTGAACCTCAGAGAGGTTAAACTATCTGCCTGGAATCTCAGCCAGGAGATGGCAGGCAGAAGTGAAACCCAGGCAGGCTCTGAGTGGTGGGCTCTTTCCTTTGTACTCTTGCTAAGGTCAACAGCAAATGCTTGACAAATGTCAGAAAACTGAGTTCTTCTCCTACGTTGGCCACTTTTTTCCATGAGAATATTCATAGCCATTGCCTTCTTGTGGCATGCTGCTTAGCAAATGTGAGTAAATGCTAATGCTGTCCCGATGTCCCAGGACTATAAAAACGAGAACCACGGGCCCAAAAGCTAAGCAGGAAAGCTGGAGTCTTTGATGTGTCCTTGTGCAGACGTAGAGAATGGACTTGAGGACATGGGGAGGGGGAAGGGTAAGCTGGGACGAAGTGAGAGAGTGGCATGGACATATATATACTACCAAATGTAAAACAGATAGCTAGTGGGAGGCAGCCACATGGCACAGGGAGATCAGCTCGGTGCTAGAGTGGTGGGATAGGGAGGGTGGGAGGGAGACTCAGGAGGGACGGGAAATGGGGATATATGTATACACATAGCTGATTCACTTTGTTATACAGCAGAAACTAAAACACCATTGTAAAGCAATTATACTCCAATAAAGATGTTTAACAACAAGATGTTAAATAAAATCCCATATATATATATAGACTGCTGTACTAAAACTTCATAGTAACCATAAACCAAAAATCTATAATAGACATACACACAAAAAAGAAAAAGGAATCCAAGCATAACACTAAAGATAGTCATCAAATCACAAGAGAAGAGAACAAAAGAAGAAAGGGGAACAAAAGACCTACGAAAACAAATCCACAACAATTAACAAAATGTCAATAAGAACATAAATATCAATAATTACATTAAATGTAAATGAACTAAATGCTCCAGCCAAAAGACGCAGACTGGCTGAATGGATATAAAATCATAGAAAGAAGACCTGTATATCTGCTGCCTACAAGAGGCTCACTTCAGATCTATAGACACATACAGACTGAAAGTGAGTGGATGGAAAAAAGGTTTTCCACGCAAATGGAAATCAAAAGAAAGCTGGAATAGGAATACTCATATCCAGCAAAATAGACTTTAAAATAAAGACTGTTACAAGAGACGAAGTAGGACTCTACATAATGATCAAGGGATCAATCCAAGAAGAAGGTATAAAAATTATAAATATATGTGCATCCAACATAGGAGCACCTCAATATATAAGGCAAATATTAAAAGACATAAAAGGAAAAATCGACAGTAACACAATAATAGTAGGGGACTTTAACACCCCACTTACATCAATGGACAGATCATCCAGGCAGAAAATCAATAAGGAAACACAAGCCTTAAATAACACATTAAACCAAATGGACTAAATTGATATTTATAGAGCATTCCATCCGAAAGCAGTAGAATACACATTCCTTTCAAATGCACATGGATCATTCCTTGTTTTTTTTTTCAAGTGTTTGTTTGTTTGTCTGTTTATACATTCTTCTCTATATCCACAGTAGATCTGTCTCCTGAAATACTTCCAAATGAACTAAAATTGAATGTGTGCTTTTACATTTCCTGTGGAAATCAAGTGGAGAAGTCTTTGGAAATAGCCCAAATTTCACCAATTCCCTAAAAGCCTTCCCAAGGATCAAAGAAACTGCAGGGAAAAATAAACACAAACAAACAAATAATTTTTTTAAGTGGCAAATAGTTTCATTCTAACCACTCACTCAGATTCCATAGGTCTCTTCTCTAAATGGGCTAATCATAACACAAATACCAATAACCACAACACCTAAAACAAAGACCCAAGATAGTTCATTCCTAAGGGAGTGGAGACAACAGTTTGCTTGCATCTGTATTTGCTCTAGAACTAGCAGCTAGATAAGAGAGCAGGCACCACAGTCATAGTGGTTCTATGCATTTCTACTTGAAGAACTATAACATTATGTCACTTATAGTTTCCAGGCAAATGCGATAGCTGTGGCAAGTACCTCCACCCCCACCTTCCTCAATGGACATTTTCCTGCAAATTAGGTGAAAATCACATTGAACTGTGTTTTAAACACGTCAGAGGAACTTGATAAGACAGGAGAAATGCTTTAGAAAGCAAGAACGGGGCAAGCACAGATTCAAGGGGACCACTTCCCAGGAAGTTACAGCTTAATCTCCAGAACTTAGGCAGTGGTTGGGAGTCCCCTTCAGATGCAGAATGACCTCAGAGAAGAAATGTCCAGCGAAGAAAGGAGGGCGCTGCCTACACAGAGGTTTCTGCCAGGTTCTAAATTCAGTGCCTAGAAGTAACACAAATGTGTGAATTGGGCCAGGTTAAAGGGAAAAAGGAGTAGAAAGGGGTGTGGAAAATGTACCCTTTTTAACGGTACTTAAAAATATGTATTTTTAAAAGTACCTGTGAATGAAAACTTTGCCTGCCATAACAGTAAACAAAGGATGTTGCAGCCATCAAGCCACTACAGCCACTGCCCCTAATGGTGAGCCCTGAGGGAACTCAGGATGGAGAAAAACTGGGCTGCCCACTGCCAAGCCCTCAGTCGCTGCAGCCACCTTCAACGGTGCACCCAATGGTTAGGGAACTCTGGATGCGAAAGAACTGGATACTGGCCCTAAATAGCTAAGGTGCATATCAAAGGAATGGTTTCAGTGAGCCCAGACTGTTGCATCTTCCCATACATAGAAAAGCGCTAAATTCATTAACTTGAGATATCTGGTTTTCTTCAATTAATGGTAATCTTTTGATTATCCGGTATTTGTTGCAAAACTCCATATATATCCTGGCTCCTCCCTTACCTCTTCAGAACAGTCCCTCAGAGCTATCTGAGAGGTTGTCTTCCGGGCTTGAAGTCCTCAGAAAGACCACCAAATAAAACATACTTTTCTCAACTTTTAGGTTGTGCAGTTTTTTTTCAGTTGACATACACTATGCAGAAACTGCTAGTTTTCTACCCCATATCCAAACTCCCTTCCTTAGCAATAGAACCCAATTTTTATTAAGGGCAGAAATGGCCCACTTAGGCTGGAAGACTACTTCCCAGGCTTCCTTGCAACTAACTATGGTCATCTGACTACATTCTGGGCAATAAGACTTACTGGCAGAGAAGAGGAAAAGAGTGGCTGAGGGGAGAACCAAAAGTATCTGCCCCCTTCACTAGCCTCAAGGAACCCACACACAGTGAGAGATGGGTGCATAACACAAGTCATGGTGTGTGTTATATTCTATTGTGTACAAAAGGCTATAGGGATACAAAGTGGGAATTATTCACTCTAATGTTGAAGGTGTTTTCCTAATGTTACATAAGCAAATGGATTTCAGAGCAATGCCTAGTGACCAGCTGTGTGACTTTCAGCAAATACACCACCTCTCTGAGCCTGGGTTTTCTCATGTTTTAATGGAAAAATAAATCCCACCTTGCAGAACTACTGTGGGGATTCAGTGAGGTTAACTGTTTAAAGCAAACAGTAGGGAGCCAATCATATGGCAAATAATCCAAATCTGGCATCCCCCTTTCCAGTTGTTTCTCTTAGAGAACTAAAGCCTGTGGTGCAGAGCCAAAGAGATTGCTGCTGAGAAGGATGGGGTCTGATAACCTGTTTAAGTGCTTTCACTCCCAGAACAATTTGATAAACCATTCGCTTGCACAGGGATCTTAGTTTCTGCCCTCTGACTGAAAGCAGATCTTATTTGGAAAAGTGGGAATTTCTTAACCATGAATAGAATAGTCATTTATTAATATGATGTTGCTCATGCCCACTGAGATACTGGAGATGTTCCCTCCCCACCACCATGCCAACCACACCCAGTGGGGACCAGGGAGTGGGGAGCTAGGAAGAAGGGCATTTAAGAGCTCTTAGTCTGTTTTTATGTGTTTGGCAAGTGTCCCACACACTTTATTGTCTTGGTTTATGAGGCAAACTTGGCCAGGAAGATAACCCATGACCTTCAGGAAACTGGATGATAAGGGAATAAAAACAGATTGTTCAGCATGGAGTAAGGTCTCTTTATCTGTAGTTCTCCTCCTCCACCAACAAATTACAGGCATGTTCTCCTAGAAAAAAAATACACAGGACCTTCCGCCAGGACTGCCCAGTATGAGATTGAAGAATCCAGCAGGGACCAATCAGGCCTCAAGTGAACAACAACCCATTTTTATACATAACACTGTAACCATCCTAAACCAACTTTCAACTGCCAATTTCAGGCTCTTATATATCAGATCAAAAACATTATCATGGGGACTTCCCTGGTGGCACAGTGGTTAAGAATCTGCCTGCCAATGCAGGGGACACGGGTTTGATCCCTGGTCCGGGAAGATCCCACATGCCATGGAGCAACTAAGCCCGTGCAGCACAACTACTGAGCCTGTGCTCTAGAGCCCACAAGCCACAACTACTGAAGCCCACGCACCTAGAGCCTGTGCTCCGCAACAAGAGAAGCTACCAAAACGAGAAGCCTGCGTACCGCAACGAATAGTAGCCCCCACTCGCCGCCAACTAGAGAAAGCCCGCACATAGCAACAAAGACCCAACGCAGCCAAATAAATAAATTAAAAAAGTAAATTTAAAAAAAACATCATGGTACCACCTAGACAGTGCAAAAAAGTGAAAATATTAATTCTATTGACAAGAGGTGTGGGATTTATAAATTTAATATATTTATATTAAATATTTAAATTAAATTTATAAATTTAATATATTTGAGAAAAACAAAGGCACTTATTAGGGGTGTTAAAAGTGGCAGATCTTTAGTCTTAGTGGTATGTTTAGCTCGTTAACTGTATTTCCAACTGTGAATACAACTACAAAATTAAAGAGCATATATGAAATGTTGGGAAGATAACATCAGAGATTGTGGATAAATGACAAGGTATTATTTGAGACTATAATATATTTCAGCTGTTGGGTTTATAGTCCTCACCTTATAGCAGATATGTCTATTTGGGGGTGTGCTAAACTTTCACACAAGCTTTAAGGAATGTCTGTGTGGATTACCTGCAATCCAGCTTCTTCCATAGCCACGTCCAATCGTGTCCTACACGGTGGGATTTAGCCAAGGCAGCACAGATCCAGGTGGAGTCTCACCAGCAAGTGCCAAAACCAAGCATGCGTGGAGTCAAATAGAATCAGCCCGGAAGTCAGGTCAAAATGGGGCCCAAGTCCACAAGCCCAGGAAGCCTTGAGGGTGGCAAGAAGAGTTAGGAAGTCACTCCTGCCAGACTGGCTGCTGGGACTGAGAACAGAGGGAGGACGCCTCCTCACAATAGACCTGAACAAACCTCCATGAGCAAACACAAGAGTCTCCACTAATTTAAAGAAGCAGAAATAAGTCAGTGCCTAATGTACAGAATAGGTTGCTCCAGAAATTCCTTATTTGAAAAAATTGAGAAATTTGAACTACGATTTAGACTGGTCTGATCTGGAAATCCCTAGTTAAGAAAACACAAATTTTCTTCATAGCTAATTCTAGAGCAGTGTTGTCCAAGAGAAATATCATGCAAGCCACATGTAAAACCAAATGAAATTAATTTTAATAATAAATTTCTCCTAACCCAAGATATCTGAAGTATTATCATTTCAAAATGATAATCAATGTAATCAATATAAAAATTATTAGGACTTCCGGGAAGATGGCGGAAGAGTAAGACGCGGAGATCACCTTCCTCTCCACAGATACACCAGAAATACATCTACGCGTGGAACAACTCCTACGGAGCACCTACTGAACGCTGGCAGAAGACCTCAGACCTCCCAAAAGGCAAGGAACCCCCCACGTACCTGGTTAGGGCAAAAGAAAAAACTAAACAGAGACAAAAGGATAGGGACGGGTCCTGCACCAGCGGGAGAGAGCTGTGAAGGAGGAAAAGTGTCCACACACTAGGAAGCCCCTTCGCGGGTGGAGACTTCGGGAGGCGGAGTGGGGGAGCTTGGGAGCCGCGGAGGAGAGCACAGCAACAGGGGTGCGGAGGGCAAAGCGGACAGATTCCAGCGCAGAGGATCGGGCCGACCGGCACTCACCAGCCGAGAGGCTTGTCTGCTCGCCCGCTGGAGCGGGCGGGACTAGGAGCTGAGGCTCCGGCTTTTGTTGGAGCGCCGGGAGAGGACTGAGGTTGACGGCGTAAACACAGCCTGCAGGGCGTTGGTGCGCCGCGGCTGGCCGGGACAGAGTCCGGGGAGGGGTCTGGACCTGCCGAAGAGGCAAGAGACTTTTACGTCCCTCTTTGTTTCCTGGTGCACGAGGAGAGGGGATTGGGAACGCTGCTTGAGAGAGCTCCAGGGACGGGCGCGAGCCGCGGCTAGGAGTGCGGAGCCCAGAGGCGGACATGGGACGCTAGGGCCGCTGCTGCCGCCGCCAGGAGGCCTGTGTGCGAACACAGGTCGCTGGCCACACGCCCTTCCGGGGAGCCTGTGCAGCCCGCCACTGCCAGGGTCCCGGGATCCAGGGACGGCTCCCCCGGGAGAACGCACGGCGCGCCTCAGGCTGCAACGTCACGCCGGCCTCTGCCGCTGCAGGCCTGCCCCACACTCCGTGACCCTCCCTACCCCCCGGCCTGAGTGAGCCAGAGCCTCCGAATCAGCGGCTCCTTTAACCCCGTCCCGTCTGAGCAAAGAACGGACGCCCTCCGGCGACCTACACACACAGGCGGGGCCAAATCCAAAGCTGAGCCCCTGGGAACTGTGAGAACAAAGAAGAGAAAGGGAAATCTCTCCCAGCAGCCTCAGAAGCAGTGGATTAAAGCTCCACAATCAACTTGATATACCCTGCATCTGTGGAATACCTGAATAGACAACGAATCATCCCAAATTAAGGAGCCCTGTGGATGAAAGGCTCTTGGTGCTGCAGCCAGGAGTCAGTGCTGTGCCTCTGAGGTGGGAGAGCCAACTTCAGGACACTGGGCCACAAGAGGCCTCCCAGCTGCACATAATATCAAACAGCAAAAATCTCCGAGAGATCTCCATCTCAACGCCAGCACCCAGCTTCACTCAACGACCAGCAAGCTACAGTGCTGGACATCCTATGCCAAACAACTAGCAAGACAGGAACACAACCCCACCCATTAGCAGAGAGGCTGCCCAAAATCATAATAAGTCTACAGACACCCCAAAACACACCACCAGACGTGGACCTGCCCACCAGAAAGACAAGATCCAGCCTCATCCACCAGAACACAGGCACTAGTACCCTCCACCAGGAAGCCTACAGAACCCACTGAACCAACCTTAGCCACTGGGGACAGACACAAAAAACAACAGGAACTACGAACCTTCAGCCTGCAAAAAAGGAGACCCCAAACACAGTAAGATAAGCAAAATGAAAAGACAGAAAAACACACAGCAGATGAAGGAGCAAGATAAAAACCCACCAGACCTAACAAATGAAGAGCAAATAGGCAGTCTACCTGAAAAAGAATTCAGAATAATGATAGTAAGGTTGATCCGAAATCTTGGAGATAGAATGGAAAATAGAATGGACAAATTGCAAGAATCAGTTAACAAGGACCTAGAAGAACTAAAGATGAAACAAGCAATGATGAACAACACAATAAATGAAATTAAAAGTACTCTAGATGGGATCAATAGCAGAATAACTGAGGCAGAAGAACGGGTAAGTGACCTGGAAGATAAAATAGTGGAAATAACTACTGCAGAGCAGAATAAAGAAAAAAGAATGAAAAGAACTGAGGACAGTCTCAGAGACCTCTGGGACAACATTAAATGCACCAACATTCGAATTATAGGGGTTCCAGAAGAAGAAGAGAAAAAGAAAGGGACTGAGAAAATATTTGAAGAGATTATAGTTGAAAACTTCCCTAATATGGGAAAGGAAATAGTTAATCAAGTCCAGGAAGCACAGAGAGTCCCATACAAGATAAATACAAGGAGAAATACGCCAAGACACATATTAATCAAACTGTCAAAAATT
>NW_020838205.1:0-30806 GCF_003676395.1 Aethalodelphis obliquidens | reverse complement strand
AAAAAAAAAAAAAAAGGTGGAGACCAGTATGTCTCAGTTTCAGCCTTCTTGAAAGTGGTGCAGTTAGGAAACAAATGCTTTATTTCTTCTTTGAATCCTTCCAATTGTGTTGACGTTACTTTTGCAGAAGGACAGAATGAAGGAAGACATCTCATTAAGCACAAACATAAAGTTTGTGAAAATCCACTAAAATACTTTAGGATATAAAATCTAAGTTGAGCAAAGTTATATGGCTTAGAGTGTGAAATCACTGTGTAAAAAAATACTTTTGATTTTGTAATCCAGTATATTAATTCATATGTTCTGGAACTACTGCAGGGATCAATAGAACAAAACAGTATGTTGAATGTTGATGTACTAACCCATGAATGGGACACTACTTTTAAACGCTCTGTTTCATAGATACTCTATTTTATCAGAGATTCTTAACACTTTATATATATTTTATAGTTTTGATATCATTGTTATTGGATCCTTTATAGTTTTGATATTATTGTTATTATAACTTACTTGATTATTATCATGTATACACAATACTTGATTTGTTTGCCCAGGGAGAAATAAGGGATGAGACTGTAGCTGCTCTTCCTTTTTTTTCAGGAAAGATCAGAACCATCCTATTACCCTTTAGTCAGCTGTCCTCAAAGCCTATTATTAAACCCCCCTTAACCATACCTCTCCTAATGAAATGATATAGTAAGATTGGTAGTTAACAAGACCTTTAGAGTACTATTTCATTTAATTCTTAGTACTTTAGAGTACTATTTCATTTAATTCTTCTGTAATTATTCCCATTGTACTGATAAGGACACTGAGACTAAAGAAGAAGGTAACTTGCCCAGTCACACTGTGATTTAGCCCTGGGGTGGTGGTTTTGTTTGTTTTTGATTTTGTTTTACCTTGTATGGCCTGTTCTGTAATACAAACCATTCTGAATATAGATTACAACAGCAAAATCTCTGACATGCTTGAGGAAGACTTTTAAGTAATCTCTTGTGTGTTTTTGATTCAGTCTGTATATATTGGTAAAGCAAGTGAATGGACATAGTTACACAACTTAAAAAAAAAATGATGATAGAGAACAAGGGGTTAAGAGAGCCAATAAATGGCTGACAGCCATGTGTTTGGCTATGCACTGAGTGATTCTGAGTTGAAAGTGGCTGTTGAAATGTGTTACTTGGAGGATTAGGAGGTGAGTGTAGTTTTCAAGTGCTGATGAGAATGTTCAGCATATCCTATCACTGAACTCTTATGTCTTTAAGTGTTAGTCTGTAGGGAAAAAACCCAAATACCCCTTCCTCCCCATTTTGCTGTATTACACACATTTCTCTTCAGTTGTGCTATGGAGGCAAACTTGTGACCATTTAAAATACTTAAATAAATACTTAGATAAATAACTTTATCTTCCTTACTCTATGTCTTCCCAGAGTTCCATAGAAAAGCAGAAAAGTAAAACAAAATAATTTTTCGTTCTTTCATGGTAATTTTTTTTGATCTTGCATTTAAAATATTCAAGTGGAAAACTCTTTCATATTTCCCCCTTCCTTTTACTTAAAGTCTCACAATTTACTTAATCCTGAAACTTGTAAATAGGAAAGGACTGCTCTGAATCCTTTTTGTCCTAGGTATTGGTATTCAGAGTTGTGCTCATAGACAACGTACTTTTTAAAAAAGTTATCAATGTATTTCATTTCTCTCTGACTTAACCAGAAATTAATTTCTTTAGCCTGCATGCTTGATTTTGAAATTTGAATTAGATTGAAAATAGCTATTGCTAGTAAATGAAAAAAAAAGCCTATTTTAGGGTTTTGAGAAGGAAAACAGCTCTTTAAGCCATTTTCAATTTTTCTCTTTAGTGCAATGGTAGTAAAAGAGACACTAGAGGGTAGAGAGTAGGATATAAAGAAGACAGTTGATTCAAGCTAGAAGCAATTTTTACTACAAATGTTTTTGTTTAGTCAATAATATAATTAGTTAATTATGTACATAGTCCAAAATGAACATTATTGTTGCTCCTTTACATCTTTTTAGTGACTTTGCCCTATCAGATATGTCCCTTGGTCCCATTAAAATTATTCTTTTAAGGGTAATATATCATCTCTGTTTCTAAAAAATGTTTCATCAGCTTTGAGAATTAATGTATATCATATATAAGTTACTGTTCAATATTTGTTAATTTGTAAGATATATATTCATTAATTCATTCATGAAGTATTCTTGAGAAACCACTGTGTGCCAGGTACTTTTCTAGGTCCTGGGGCCGCAGAGATAAAACTGAACCAACAACAGGGCTAAAAGCCAGACAGACCTGGCTGTCTTATAATCTATTGCCTTTTACCTTTACTTATTCTAATATCTGTGGAAATTCTGTACAATCCCACCTAGTCCAAATGCTTCCTCACTCATCAAGCTTTTATTGTTCATTCCTCTAAGAAATGTATTGTCTTCTATTCTTTAGTAAAACCATGTATTTCATTCATCATATATGTATTTACATTAGTTGTTTGTCTTCGAAGGCAAGGACAACTATATTTGAATCCATATAACACCTCTACAATTCCTTGTATAATAAGTAGCTAATAAATATTTGTCAAATACTTGCAAAAGTATGCCTCATATAGAAAAAAGCTGCATTTGGTTGTGGGATCTGTTACCCTTTCTCAGGTTTCTGGTGGTGGAGGGTGGATGGGGGTATCAACATCCAACTTGCCATTTTGTGTAGATTATGAAGTCCTTTGCGGTACTTTGAAATTCCAGATGTTTATATAACCTCTGCACCAAGAAAACCTTGCCTCAAGTGATACTTTGAGTTTAAAATACTTAGAGGTATAGAAATGAGGGCAGAGTTTCATATGGGCATTTAATATCTTAATAAAGTGCTTCTTAATAGTTCACTCACTAAGTTATCTGAACCTGGGTTTCTTTTTTTTTTTTTAATTTTTATTGGAGTATAGTTGATATACAATGTTGTGTTAGTTTCTGCTGTACAGCAAAGTGAATCAGTTATACATATACATATATCCACTCTTTTTTTTTTTTTTTAGCTTAAACAAGATAGAAGTTTATTTTTCTTATATAAACAACGTTTTGAGATAAGTAATCAGGACTGGTGTGGCAGCTCCACAATCATCTGGAACCCAGGCTCCTTCTATCTTATTGCTCCACATCCTCAACCTGTGGCTCCCACCTCATGGCCCAAGATGGCTGCTTGAGTTCAAGCTATCATATTCACATTCCAGTCAGCAGGAAGGAGGAAAGGGGGAAGAAGGGACTTCTCTCTGACACTTCAAAGACTCTTCCCTTGACATGGATTTGGCCAGAATTTAGTAACATAGTCAGTCCTAACTGAGAAATATTTTGGAGGGCCCTGTGCCCAGCTTAAAAATAGGGGATTTTATTACTATATAAGAAGGGAAGAGCAGATATCAGAGTACAACAGCAGTCCCTGTACAAAAAGTAAGCACATTTTCCACATTTTACTTTCTGATTTCCCAACCCTTAGTGAACAGTTTTTTAATGTCCAAATTAATCTAAGAGAGGCTAAATCAATTTCCTGTTGGTTTTTTTTTACATCTTTATTGGAGTATAATTGCTTTACAATGGTGTGTTAGTTTCTGCTTTATAACAAAGTCAATCAGTTATATATATACATATGTTCCCATATCGCTTCCCTCTTGCGTCTCCCTCCCTCCCAGCCTCCCTATCCCACCCCTATAGGAGGTCACAAAGCACCGAGCTGATCTCCCTGTGCCATGCGGCTGCTTCCCACTAGCTATCTATTTTACATTTTGGTAGTGCCACTCTCTCACTTCGTCCCAGCTTACCCTTCCCCTTCCGCATATCCTCAAGTCCATTCTCTAGTAGGTCTGTGTCTTTATTCCTGTCTTACCCCTAGGTTCTTCATGACAGTTGTTTTTCTTAGATTCCATATATACGTGTTAGCATACTGTATTTGTCTTTCTCTTTCTGACTTACTTCACTCTGTGTGACAGACTCTAGGTTCATCCACCTCACTACAAATAACTCAATTTCGTTTCTTTTTATGGCTGAGTAATATTCCATTGTATATATGTGCCACATCTTCTTTATCCATTCATCCGATGATGGACACTTAGGTTGTTTCCATCTCCTGTCTATTGTAAATAGAGCTGCAATGAACATTTTGGTACATGACTCTTTTTGAATTATGGTTTTCTCAGGGTATATGCCCAGTAGTGGGATTGCTGGGTCATATGGTAGTTCTATTTGTAGTTTTTTAAGGAACCTCCATACTGTTCTACATAGTGGCTGTACCAATTCACATTCCCACTAGCAGTACAAGAGTGTTCCCTTTTCTCCACACCCTCTCCAGCATTTATTGTTTCTAGATTTTTTGATGATGGCCATTCTGACCGGTGTGAGATGATACCTCATTGTAGTTTTGATTTGCATTTCTCAAATGATTAATGGTGTTGAGCATTCTTTCATGTGTTTGTTGGCAGTCTGTATATCTTCTTTGGAGAAATGTCTATTTAGGTCTTCTGCCCATTTTTGGATTGCGTTGTTTGTTTTTTTGTTATTGAGCTGCATGAGCTGCTTGTAAATTTTGGAGATTAATCCTTTGTCAGTTGCTTCATTTGCAAATATTTTCTCCCATTCTGAGGGTTGTCTTTTGGTCTTGTTTATGGTTTCCTTTGCTGTGCAAAAGCTTTGAAGTTTCATTAGGTCCCATTTGTTTATTTTTGTTTTTATTTCCATTTCTCTAGGAGGTGGGTCAAAAAGGATCTTGCTGTGATTTATGTCATAGAGTGTTCTGCCTATGTTTTCCTCTAAGAGTTTGATAGTTTCTGGCCTTACATTTAGGTCTTTAATCCATTTTGAGCTTATTTTTGTGTATGGTGTTAGGGAGTGATCTAATCTCATACTTTTACATGTACCTGTCCAGTTTTCCCAGCACCACTTATTGAAGAGGCTGTCCTTTCTCCACTGTACATTCCTGCCTCCTTTATCAAAGATAAGGTGACCATATGTGCATAGGTTTATCTCTGGGCTTTCTATCCTGTTCCATTGATCTATCTTTCTGTTTTTGTGCCAGTACCATACTGTCTTGATTACTGTAGCCTTGTAGTATAGTCTGAAGTCAGGGAGCCTGATTCGTAGAGCTCCGTTTTTCGTTCTCAAGATTGCATTGGCTATTCGGGATCTTTTGTGTTTCCATACAAACTGTGAAATTTTTTGTTCTAGTTCTATGAAAAATGCCATTGGTAGTTTGATAGGGATTGCATTGAATCTGTAGATTGCTTTGGGTAGTAGAGTCATTTTCACAGTGTTGATTCTTCCAATCCAAGAACATGGTATATCTCTCCATCTATTTGTATCATCTTTAATTTCTTTCATCAGTGTCATAATTTTCTGTATACAGGTCTTTTGTCTCCTTAGGTAGGTTTATTCCTAGATATTTTATTCTTTTTGTTGCAATGGTAAATGGGAGTGTTTTCTTGATTTCACTTTCAGATTTTTCATCATTAGTGTATAGGAATGCCAGAGATTTCTGTGCATTAATTTTGTATCCTGCTACTTTACCAAATTCATTGATTAGCCCTAGTAGTTTTCTGGTAGCATCTTTAGGATTCTCTATGTATAGTATCATGTCATCTGCAAACAGTGAGAGCTTTACTTCTTCTTTTCTGATTTGGATTCCTTTTATTTCCTTTCCTTCTCTGATTGCTGTGGCTAAAACTTCCAAAACTATGTTGAATAAGAGTGGTGAGAGTGGGCAACCTTGTCTTGTTCCTGATCTTAGTGGAAATGCTTTCAGTTTTTCACCATTGAGGACGATGTTGGCTGTGGGTTTGTCATATATGGGCTTTATTATGTTGAGGAAAGTTCCCTCTATGCTTACTTTCTGGAGGGTTTTTATTATAAATGGGTGTTGAATTTTCTCAGAAGCTTTTTCTGCATCTATGGAGGTGATCATATGGTTTTTATCCTCCAATTTGTTAATATGGTGTATCACATTTATTGATTTGCATATATTGAAGAATCCTTGCATTCCTGGGATAAACCCCACTTGATCATGGTGTATGATCCTTTTAATGTGCTGTTGGATTCTGTTTGCTAGAATTTTGTTGAGGATTTTTGCATCTATGTTCATCAGTGATATTGGCCTGTAGTCTTCTTTCTTTGTGACATCTTTGTCTGGTTTTGGTATCAGGGTGATGGTGGCCTTGTAGAATGAGTTTGGGCGCGTTCTTCCCTCTGCTATATTTTGCAAGAGTTTGAGCAGGATAGGTGTTAGCTCTTCTCTAAATGTTTGATAGAATTCGCTTGTGAAGCCATCTGGTCCTGGGCTTTTGTTTGTTGGAAGATTTTTCATCACAGTTTCAATTTCAGTGCTTGTGATTGGTCTGTTCATGTTTTCTATTTCTTCCTGATTCAGTCTTGGCAGGTTGTGCATTTCTAAGAATTTGTCCATTTCTTCCAGGTTGTCCATTTTTATTGGCATAGAGTTGCCTGTAGTAATCTCTCATGATCTTTTGTATTTCTGCAGTGTCAGTTGTTACTTATCCTTTTTCATTTCTAATTCTATTGATTTGAGTCTTCTCCCTCTTTTTCTTGGTCAGTCTGGCTAATGGTTTATCAATTTTGCTTATCTTCTCAAAGAGCCAGCTTTTAGTTTTATTGATCTTTGCTATCGTTTCCTTCATTTCTTTTTCATTTATTCCTGATCTGATCTTTATGATTTCTTTCCTTCTGCTAACTTTGGGGTTTTTTTGTTCTTTTTTCTCTAATTGCTTTAGGTGCAAGGTTAGGTTGTTTATTCGAGATGTTTCCTGTTTCTTAAGGTAGGATTGTATTGCTATAAACTTCCCTCTTAGAACTGCTTTTGCTGCATCCCATAGGTTTTGGGTTGTCGTGTCTTCATTGTCACTTGTTTCTAGGTATTTTTTGATTTCCTCTTTGATTTATTCAGTGATCACTTCATTATTAAGTAGTGTATTGTTTATCCTCCATGTGTTTGTATTTTTTACAGATCTTTTCCTGTAATTGACATCTAGTCTCATAGCGTTGTGGTTGGAAAAGATACTTGATACAATTTCAATTTTCTTAAATTTACCAAGGCTTGATTTGTAACCCAAGATATGATCTATCCTGGAGAATGTTCCATGAGCACTTGAGAAAAATGTGTATTCTGTTGTTTTTGGATGGAATGTCCTATAAATATCAATGAAGTCCATTTTGTTTAATGTATCATTTAAAGCTTGTGTTTCCTTATTTATTTTCACTTTGGATGATCTGTCCATTGGTGAAAGTGGGGTGTTAAAGTCCCTATTATGAATGTGTTACTGTCGATTTCCCCTCTTATGGCTGTTAGTATTTGCCTTATGTATTGAGGTGCTCCTATGTTGGGTGCATAAATATTTACAATTGTTATATCTTCTTCTTGGATCGATCCCTTGATCATTATGTAGTGTCCTTCTTTGTCTCTTCTAGTAGGCTTTATTTTAAAGTCTATTTTGTCTGATATGAGAATTGCTACTCCAGCTTTCTTTTGGTTTCCTTTTGCATGGAATATCTTTTTCCATCCCCTCACTTTCAGTCTGTATGTGTCTCTAGGTCTGAAGTGGGTCTCTTGTAGATGGCATATATATGGGTCTTGTTTTTGTATCCATTCATCAGTCTGTGTCTTTTGGTGGGAGCATTTAATCCATTTACATTTAAGGTAATTATCGATATGTATGTTCCTATACCCATTTTCTTAATTGTTTTGGGTTTGTTATTGTAGGTCTTTTCCTTCTCTGTGTTTCTTGCCTAGAGGAGATCCTTTAGCATTTGTTGTAAAGCTGGTTTGGTGGTGCTGAACTCTCTCAGCTTTTGCTTGTCTGTAAAGGTTTTAATTTCTCCAATCTGAATGAGATCCTTGCTGGGTAGAGTAATCTTGTTTGTAGGTTTTTCTCCTTCATCACTTTAAATATGTCCTGCCAATCCCTTCTGGCTTACAGAGTTTCTGCTGAAAGATCAGCTGTTAACCTTTTGGGGAGTCCCTTGTATGTTATTTGTTGTTTTTCCCTTGCTGCTTTTAATATGTTTTCTTTGTATTTAATTTTTGACAGTTTGATTAATATGTGTCTTGGCATGTTTCTCCTTGGATTTATCCTGTATGGGACTCTCTGTGCTTCCTGGACTTGATTAACTATTTCCTTTCCCATATTAGGGAAGTTTTCAACTATAATCTCTTCAAATATTTTCTCCGTCCTTTTCTTTTTCTCTTCTTCTTCTGGAACCCCTATAATTCGAATGTTGGTGCGTGTAATGTTGTCCCAGTGGTCTCTGAGACTGTCCTCAGTTCTTTTCATTCTTTTTTCTTTATTCTGCTCTGCAGTAGTTATTTCCAGTATTTTATCTTCCAGGTCACTTATCCGTTCTTCTGCCTCAGTTATTCTGCTATTGATCCCTTCTAGAGTATTTTTAATTTCATTTATTGTGTTGTTCATCATTGCTTGTTTCATCTTTAGTTCTTCTAGGTCCTTGTTAAATGTTTCTTGCATTTTTTCTATTCTATTTCCAAGATTTTGGATCATTTTTACTATCATTGTTCTGAATTCTTTTTCAGATAGACTGCCTATTTCCTCTTCATTTGTTAGGTCTGGTGGGTTTTTATCTTGCTCCTTCAACTGCTGTATGTTTTTCTGTCTTCTCATTTTGCTTATCTTACTGTGTTTGGGGTCTCCTTTTTGCAGGCTGCAGGTTCGTAGTTCCCATTGTTTTTGGTGTCTGTCCCCAGTGACTAAAGTTGGTTCAGTGGTTTGTGTAGGCTTGCTGGTGGAGGGGACTAGTGCCTGTGTTCTGGTGGATGAGGCTGGATCTTGTCTTTCTGCTGGGCAGGTCGACGTCTGGTGGTGTGTTTTGGGGTGTCTGTGGACTTATTATGATTTTAGGCAGCTTCTCTCCTAATGGGTGGGGGTGTGTTCCTGTCTTGCTAGTTGTTTGGCATAGGGTGTCCAGCACTGTAGCTTGCTGGTCGTTGAGAGAAGCTGGGTGTTGGTGTTGAGATGGAGATCTCTGGGAGATTTTTGCCGTTTGATATTACGTGGAGCTGGGAGGTCTCTTGTGGACCAGTGTCCTGAAGTTGGCTCTCCCACCTCAGAGGCACAGCGCTGAGTCTTGGCTGCAGCATCAAGAGCCTTTCATCCGCACGGCTCAGAATAAAAGGTAGAAAAAGTAGAAAGAAAGAAAGAAAGAGGATAAAAGAAAATAAAGTAAGATAAAATAAAGTTATTAATAAAAAATTACTAAGAAAAAAATTTTTTTAAAAAGTAAAATAAAAACGGACGGATAGAACCCTAGGACAAATGGTGAAAGCAAAGCTATACACACAGAATCTCACAAAGAACCATACACATACACACTAACAAAAAGAGGAAAAGGGGAAAAAATAATAAATCTTGCTCTCAAAGTCCACCTCCTCAATTTGGGATGATTTGTTGTCTATTCAGGTATTCTGCAGATGCAGGGTGTATCAAGTTGATTGTGGAGATTTAATCCGCTGCTCCTGAGGCTGCTGGGAGAGATTTCCCTTTCTCTTCTTTGTTTGCACAGCTGCCGGGGCTCAGCTTTGGATTTGGCCCCGCCTCTGTGTGTAGGTCGCCGGAGGGCGTCTGTTCTTCGCTCAGACAGGACGGGGTTAAAGGAGCCACTGATTCGGGGTCTCTGGCTCCCTTAGGCTGGAGGGAGGGAGGGGTACGGAGTGCAGGGCGAGCCTGCGGTGGCAGAGGCTGGCGTGACATTGCATCAGCCTGAGGCATGCCGTGCGTTCTCCCGGGGAAGCTGTCCCTGGATCCCGGGACCCTGGCATGGCGGGCTGCATAGGCTCCCCGGAAGGGAGGTGTGGAGAGTGACCTGTGCTCGCACACAGGCTTCTTGGCGGCGGCAGCAGCAGTCTTAGCATCTCTTGCCCATCTCTGGGGTCTGCGCTGTTAGCCGCGGCTCGAGCCTGGCTCTGGAGCTCCCGTAAGCTGCGCTCTTAATCCCCTCTCCTCGGGCACCAGGAAACAAAGAGGGAAGAAGAAGTCTCTTGCCTCTTCGGCAGGTCCAGACTTTTCCCCGGACTCCCTCCTGGCTAGCCATGGTGCACTAACTCCCTGCAGGCTGTGTACATGCCGCCAACCCCAGTCCTCTCCCTGTGCTCTGACTGAAGCTGGAGCCTCAGCTCTCAGCCCCGCCCGCCCCAGCGAATGAGCACACAAGCGCCTCGGGCTGGTGAGTGCCGGTAAGCACCGATCCTCTGTGCGGGAATCTCTCCGCTTTGCCCTCCGCACCCGTTGTTGTGCTCTCCTCCGTGGCTCTATGTCCGAAGCTTCCCCCCTCCGCCACCTGCAGTCTCCACCCGCAAAGGGGCTTCCTAGTGTGTGGAAACTTTTCCTCCTTCACAGCTCCCTCCCACTGGTGCAGGTCCCGTTCCTATTCTTTTGTCTCTGTTTATTTATTTATTTTTTTTGCCCTACCCAGGTACGTGGGGAGTTTCTTGCCTTTTGGGAGGTCTGAGGTCTTCTGCCAGCATTCAGTAGGTGTTCTGTAGGAGTTGTTCCACGTGTAGATGTATTCCTGATGTATCTGTGGGGAGGAAGGTGATCTCCGTGTCTTAACTCTTCCGCCATCCTCCTGTTGGTTCTCTCCACTCATTTTTAGATTCTGTTCCCCTGAAGGTCATTACAGAGTATTGAGT
Organism: Aethalodelphis obliquidens; assembly: GCF_003676395.1. Classification (NCBI taxonomy): domain Eukaryota; kingdom Metazoa; phylum Chordata; class Mammalia; order Artiodactyla; family Delphinidae; genus Aethalodelphis; species Aethalodelphis obliquidens. The sequence continues at coordinate 20,101 of NW_020838205.1, read as the reverse complement.
CGAGTTTCCTGTGCTATACAGTAGGTTCTTATTAATTATCTATTTTATATATAGTGTGTATATGTCAAGTCCAATCTCCCATTTTATCCCTCCCACCCCCACTTCCCCCTTGATAACCATAAGTTTGTTTTCTACATCTCTGACTCTATTTCTGTTTTGTAAATAAGTTCATTTGTACCAATTTTTTTAGATTCCACATGTAAGTGATATCATATATTTGTCCCTCAGTTTCTTTTTGTATTGTTTTAGATGCAATGATAGAAGATAATGATATGCGTTAACATAAGTAAAATAGAGAATTTCTTAGTAAAAAATAATGATTTAAATTTAGATAAGTTATGGAAGTTTCTTAAGAGTAGGCCATTCTGCCTCTCCTTTTTTAAAAAGTTGGAAAAAGCTAGGAGCAAGGCTGTTTGTATTTTTTTAACTGGATTGACTGAATTAAGAAATGTATTTCAACTTTATATTTTACTTTTGTTACAGGATCCTCATGCAGAGGAATTTGAAGATAAAGAGTGGACATTTGTCATAGAAAATGTAAGCTAATCGTAAATTCTGTCACCTTTCATATTTTTGACTGTATAAATTACTAAGGTACATTAGCATTTTGGTGGTAGGAGAAATGTTGCCTTATAAAAATTAAATAGTGATTTGTAACTTTTAGAATTTTTTAAATGAAATGATAGCCAGTAGCAGAATTATTTGTAAATATTTTTGTTAAAAATATAGACGTAAAAATACTCTTCAATGCTGAATTATGTATATGCTCTATGTATTCTGTTGGGGGCTTGAGGGAAGGATCATGTCTTATTCATCTTTTTATCTATTTAGCATCTGATATGGTGCTTCTCACATAACAAATGTTCATTGAAACATTTGTTGAATGAAACTATGAATGATCTTAGAAATCTTTAAAAAAAAGTATATGCTTTAACTCTTTGGGTTGAGGGATTCTAGAGTGGTACTTTAATAATCATCTTCAATTAGTTTACGTATTGTGGAGTCCCAGGTGACTTGCAGGCATATAGTAGTTGTTTAATAAATGTTTATTGAATGGAGATTAGGGAAGACAGGCCATGAAGATACAGTGAGAAGGAATGTGGATTCTGGAGTCTGATAGACCTAATTGCAAGCCCTAGCTCTTCCATTTATAGGCTCTGTGATTGTGGTAAGTTTCTTAACTTCTCAGCAATCAATTTACAGGTTTGTGAGGATTAAATAATTTCAATGAATATTAGCTTTTATCATTGTCATTGACATCATTACCATGATTGTTATTAAAGTTCTAAAATATATTTGTAACAGTTTTTTTTTTTTTTCCGTGGTACGCGGGCCTCTCACTGTTGTGGCCTCTCCCGTTGCGGAGCAACAGGCTCCGGACGCGCAGGCTCAGCGTCCATGGCTCATGGGCCCAGCCGCTCTGCGGCATGTGGGATCTTCCCAGACTGGGCATGAACCCGTGTCCCCTGCATCGGCAGGTGGACTCTCAACCACTGCGCCACCAGGGAAGCCCTGTAACAGTTTTATAACATGCTTTATAACAGCATATTCTTCCTTTCTGTGCCTGACTTTGTTTTATATCTCAGTGGTGAAAGGAATCTTATACTTTTTCCAGCAATAGCTGGGCCATTTTTAGACATGAAGATTTGGGAAGCTTGGGAAGGAGATCAGGTCCAAACACAGTGGAAGGAGTTCTGATGGCTGGATATCAAGCCAATGTCATTGTGTTATGGTTCACACATGTTAACAGTTCTGGATTTTCTATAGTGATAGGTTTGAACACTATACTTGGAATAGCATTGAGGTTTTAAAAACAAACAAACTTACACTTCTTGAAATTGGTTGCAGCCTTAAAAATCTAGCTTTCATTATGTTAAGAGCTTCTCCCCAATGGATGTTTTTACGGTTTTCAATACCCGTGGCTCTGTTATACATCTTTGTTAATTTGATGTACTAAAGAATTAGCCAGTTAATTTGGGGTTGTAATTAATGGTAGAAGTATGTAAACACTAACTTTATATTTGTTTAGAAAGGTGTTCTTATTACTCCTCTAATTAATCTTAGGATAGAGGCACAGCAGTTCTAAATTTCTGAGCAATAGGTTATAAGCTGTTACTGAAAGGTACAAGTAAAAAAAAAAAAAGCTATATGATATAGATCAGGTTTGGATGCAAAAGGCATTCAAATCTATAGGATTTTAGGAAAAATATTTTTAAGTTCTGTGTTATATATTTTATAAAAATATTTTAAAGGTCTATAGAGAAATACTAAAATTAAAACAGTGAGATTTAAATGGATCATGAGATAAAGAGGTATATTTTGGATTATACTTTCCATGTTGGGGTATGTGTTTCTCAAGTCAAAGTGTACATTTATATCCTTTTTATGAAAAATATATTTAAGCCCAGCAGCTTATTTTGCTCATTTGCCTATTTATTACTCAAGTGACTGAAGTTGCTAGAAATCTTAGGTAAGGGAGTGGCCATAGGAGGAAAATGGAAAATAAAATACATTAGCAATTCTTCTTTCCAAGTGTTTATTATTAAATTAGATTCACAAAAATCTAATAAAAATAATATAGATGACTTTTAACTATTCATATTGTTTATAAAACTTTATAAAACCAAAATTTTAATTGAACTGTTACTAGAGGTTAAATTTTACTCTGTCATCAGAAGATTTTGGAGACCTTACTCTGAGTTACCTTGTGGAGAGAACATTGCATTTGTGGAGATGTCCAGCCATCATTATGCTTTTTAATAGCTGAAAGATTTTCTACCTTCTTGTCATTCTGCCTCCTCATATTCTTATATGAAAAAGATGCATTTTCCTTTCTCCCATATCATAGTATAGAGAAGACATGAGCTTTTGATTGGTTAGAATTGAGTATAAATCCTGATGTGCCTTCAAAGCTGGTGACCTTGAGATTATTTTCTAGGAGTTAATTTCTTCATCTGTAAAATGAAAGGTTTCTACTAAATGATCTCAGAGGGATTTTCTAGGTCCATGACTTTGTTTCAGTCAATAGGAATATTTTTATAAACTTTTTTGGAAATTATCTTTTTTGTAGATCAAATTTTTGATTTTCAAGTTCTTGGAGAATGAAATATTTAAAAGAGTTATCTGGCATGTCATTTTGGAATCAATTAATAACTCCCTAATTTATATCTTTCTTTAAGCAATCAATATTGGCATATATATTTTCTGTATATTTTTATTTCTGGAATGGATTATGAGTATTATTGCAAGTTTCCTATTCTGAACTTTTTTAGCACAACCGTTCTTTCCCCCTACTCCTTGTTGCTATAATAGTTATTTCCTATGCCAGGATTAGGGGGAAAAAAAAACAAAGAATGAAAGAAAGAAAATTGAATTGTGGTTTCAACTTGCTTTTCATGTAAACATACTTTTCACGTATTAGCCTTTGTAGTAGAAACCTAACTTCTCAGCCATGGGTATTAAAAAAACAAAAAACAAAACCCGCCATCTTTAAAGAGATGGTCAGAACTTAGGGGAACCTACGTATTGAAGACCTAATTTGAAGAGAAGTAAAATTAATCAGAATGTGAGAGGAACACACAATTAATTCCTTAGCTATTAATAATATAGTGACAGCAATAATGATGATTGCTAGGAACCTAATGCAAGAAAATAACAAATAGTTTATTAGATGAGTTTCTTATGATTATTTTATTGTTGACTTTTGCCTGTTTTTACAGCAGGTTTTTTTTGTTTTGTTTTTGAAGAGATATTTATGGGATTTGACCTATTTTACTAGCCTAATGTTTATTTTTTAAAAGAGGTAAGTATTAAATGCATCCATTATTTACTTACATTGTATAAAGTTACCAGACTTAGGAACTGTGGTGAAATTGTTTTACTCTTATTAATGCATGGGAAAGAGCATGAATGCACATGTTGTGACTAAACCATTTAAAATACATTAACTTAAAGGAGAACACAGTAATTTACATACTTTAAATTAGGACAACTATCATAAATTGTGAACTATTTAATGTGAAAGGATGAGTTTATATAATTAACCCTAAAACAAAACAAAAGTGGTGTATTCTCATATGGAAGATAGACTAGAATTGGGCATGTCTCCCTCTTTAGTTTTCAGGAGGAACTTAATTTTTTTCTGCTGGGACCAACTTCTGTATGGTGAGAAAAAAATGAATTTTGAGAATATTTTTTTTCTCTACCTATCCAGGTGTGTTAACTCTTTTTCCTCTTCTGGAAAACCTAGGTCAGTTTTCTGAGGTGCTAAAAGGACTCTTGCTTGGCAAAGTAATAGGGGAAGAGTTCTGTTCCACTTACATTTGTAGCTATCACAATTTTTTTACATAGTACCTTTTGTGTACTAGGTACTCAATATATTATATGTTGTTGAAGGAGTGAGTGAATAAATGATTATACTCAAACTCAGTATCCTGTAAGGTTTATTCTTTTTAAGACAGGAATTAGCATTCATCAACTATATTGAAGAAAAATTCAAAAAGTAGACTCTAGTGGCAGTGAGATATTATGTGAGGGATCCATATGTCATTACAGTAGAGGTTCTCCTGATCAGTCTCTAGTTAATTTACATGGATTACCTCATACTTTCCATTCTGTCTGTAAAAGGTCCTGGTTTTAATCCCATATGTGTCAACATGGTTAGTAGGCTACTCTCTGACACACTTCTGCACACTTCTCTCACAGGTGAGTTGTAAGTTGAGTTTGACCCCTTACAAGACCTCGTGTAATGCTGTTGACCCGTTATTGTAATTATATAATTTAATTAGATGTTTCCTAGGCCAGTGAAATATCAGTTTGAGGCATTATTTCATGAAAACCGTTAAAATGCTTTAGAAAGAGTTGATAGAAGTGAGTTGTTAAAACTGCTCTCAAATCTGGTGTGGAAATACAACTGTAAAAAACTGGGAAAATTTATGAAAATCTGAAAGGATTTTGCATTCAGATTATTTCTCTTTTGTCCGTATATATTGATTTCATTTAAAAGTGATTGAAGTACACTAATGATACGTTATGGCTGTTGATTATGAGAAAATTGGCCGTCAACGAAATTATACTCAAAGAAGAGCCCATGAAAACTGGTGAATGAAACACATTAATATGTATTAAACAAAATTAAAATGTTTGTGTATCAGTATTTATAATTCTTCCCTTTAATTGACCAATTCTCTGTGACATTCAGATGATTTAAGAGGGATTCTACTATGAATGTATACTAAGCCATTCTCATGGGATCTCTCTATATACTCATGTATAGGATTAAAGAACTGTTCTTAGAAATTTTCTTTTAAACCTAAATTCAATATAAGTAGACATTACATTTTTCAGGTAGTAGCAGTTCACTTTGCTTGACATCATCATATTCATTCATTCATTCAGTAGCAGGTAATTCACTGAGTATGTATTTTGTGCTGGGCACTCTTCTAGGTACTGGCAATAGAGTGGTATATAAAACACATTAAAAATCTCTTCCTCATGGAGTTTACATTTGTGTGTGTGAGAGAGAGAGAGACAGAAAATAAAAATTAATATATGGGAAATATATACTATGTTAGATAATATAAATATATAATATATGTTAAATACATGTTAAATATATAAGTGCTAAAGAGAAAAAGCAAGGAAGGGGGATAGGGATTCCACTATTACAGTTACATAGATATAATGAGCTTTATTATTTCTTGTAAGGTCTCCAAAAGAGAATTCAGGCATACTTGTCAAATTAATTTGAAAGATATTTTAATAAGAATTTATTAAACCAATATTACAAGGTTCTAGAAAGTTTAACCTTGCAATGCTATATAAACCTTTTCCTAGGTTACAGCTCCCCTCAGTGGTGAATGATGAAATTGACTCTGGTCTAGAGAAACAGTTCTATTCCTGTAGCAATAACATGTTATAATATTGTGCTCTGCTTTACATTTTAATACATGCTTTCTGTATGTATGTTTCCACATTACATACAGAAGACCTAGTGAATTTCAAAGGACTGTCTTTTTCTCTTGTAAAGTCTGGGTTTTGTTTGAAAGTCTCTTAGTAAATTGTTGTGACACTGAGAAGGCATGCTCCAAAAGAGCATTCAAAAACAGAATTTTGATATCTTTATTTTCTTTGGACTTTGTTATAACCCCACAATCAGTGAAATTTAAAGTTTTTGTTTAATATAAAATATCCCAATAAAATGCAGAAGTCTCCAAAATATATTACCGTAACAAATTTATTGGATACTTACTATATATCAGGTACTGTGTGGAATGCTATATACACATTATCTCATTTACTCACTATGATAATAGAAATTATCATACTAAGTGAAGTAAGTCAGAGAGAGACAAATATCATATGATATCACTTATATGTGGAATCTAAAGAATAATATAAATGAACATATTTACAAAACAGAAACAGACTCACAAACATTGAAAAAAAACATCGGTTACCAAAGGGGAAAGGGTAGGAGAGGGATAAATTAGGAGTTTGGGATTAGCAGATACAAACTACTATCTGTAAAATAGATAAACAACAAAGTCCTACTGTATAGCATAGGGAACTATATTCAATATCTTATAGTTTATAGTAATAAAGTATACTGGAAAAGAATGTGAAAAAGGATATATATAGATATATGTATATCTCTATATATCTGAATCACTTTGCTGTACACCAGAAACTAACACAACATTGTAAATTAACTATACTTCAATGTAAAAGAAATAAGAAAAAAAATGTAGAAGGAGTAATAAACCTCTATGTACCCATCTCCAAGCTTCAATAATCTTCAATACTTTGGTAAACTTATTTCATCCCCACTTTTATTTCATTCCCACTGTTTTTTAAACCAGATTATTTAAAGTTAATCTTAGATATTGTATCAATTCTTGACCCCGGAAGGGACCTTACATGGATTAACATCTAAAGTCTACTGTGAGGTATTTATCTATGTGTGACGCAAGAAACCCTGTGTTAAAGTAGTAAATAAACTACTGCATGTTAAACAATTTATTTCATGTAGTAGTTTACTTTGTAAAATGTCCTAGCTAACAAATTTAAGTTTTATTTAGCAGCAACAAAGCACTATTTTCATACTGTTATGTGTATCTTACATGTGTATACTATTGGGTAGTCTTTTTGGTTAGATTTTCTGATTTTTGTCCCAGTTCATCAACTTTATTAATGTTAATCATACCTTACAGATCAAGCAAGTAGAACAATATAAAACTTCACCGGATTAAAGTCTTGGTATTCATATTTGCTTATTCATTCACTAACTGTTGATTAAATGGATACCATGTCATAGATATTTGCTAGTTATTGAGAGTATAATACTGAAAAAGCTATGGCTCCTGACTCCAAGTATCCTACAGTCTGAGAGGGAAATAAACAGGCAACCACCACAATAAAAGTATAGGGTGTTAAATGTGCACATATAAAGAGTGCTTAACCCAGTCTTGGTGGATGAGGGGAAGCTTTCTATTGAAAGTGATGTATAAGTTGAAACCTAAAAGATAAAGTTATTTTTTTAATTGAAGTATAGTTAATTTACAATATTATATTAATTTCAGGTATACAGCGTAGCAATTCAGTATATTTACAGATTATGCTCCATTAAGTTATTACATGAGGGGGACCTTCAAGATGGTGGAAGAGTAAGACATGGAGATCACCTTCCTCCCCACAGATACATCAAAAGTACATCTACATGTGGAACAACTCCTACAGAACACCTACTGAATGCTGGCAGAAGACCTCAGACTTCCCAAAATGCAAGAAACTCCCCACGTACCTGGGTAGGGCAAAAGAAAAAACAGACAAAAGAATAGGGACAGAACCTGCACCTTGGGGAGGGAGCTATGAAGGAGGAAAGGTTTCCACACACTAGGAAGCCCCTTCACTGGCAGAGACGGGGGGTGGTCGGGGGGAAGCTTCAGAGCCACAGAGGAGAGTGCAGTAACAGGGATGCAGAGGGCAAAGCGGAGAGATTCCCGCACAGAGGATCAGTGCCGACCAGCACTCACCTGCCTGAGAGGCATGTCTGCTCACCTGCTGGGGTGGGTGGGGGCTGGGAGCTGAGGCTCGGGCTTCGGAGGTCAGATCCCAGAGAGAGCACTGGGGTTGGCGGCGTGAACACAGCTGAAGGGGGCTAGTGCGCCACAGCTAGCTGGAGGGAGTCCGGAGAAAAGTCTGGACCTGTCTAAGAGGGAAGAGACCATTGTTTCGGGGTGTGCAAGGAGAGGGGATTCCTTTCCTGTCTGCCCACAGAAGGCAGAACACTGCCTAAACGAGCTCCAGAGACGGGCACGAGCCGTGGCTATCAGCTCGGACACCAGAGACAGGCATGAAGTGCTAACGCTGCTGCTGCAGCCACGAAGAATCCTGTGTGCAAGCACAGGTCACTATCTACACGTCTCACCCCCCTAACCCCGAATACTGGGAGCCTGTGCAGCCCACCACTGCCAGGGTCCCATGATCCAGGGAGAACTTCCATGGGAGAACACACGGTGCGCCTCAGGCTGTTGCAATGTCACACTAGCCTCTGCCACCACAGGCTCACCCCGCATTCCAATTATAACTGCCATACCCCTCCCTCCTCCTGGCATGAGTGACCCACAGCCCCCTAATCAGCTGCTGCTTTAACCCCATCCTTTCTGGGCGGGAACAGAAGCCTGAAGGCAACCTACACACGGAGCTGGGACCAGAACCAAAGCTGAACCCCAGGAGATGTGCAAACGAAGAAGAGAAAGGGAAATTTCTCTGTGCAGCTTCAGGAGCAGTGGATTAAATGCCCGCAATCAACTTGAGGTACCCTGCACCTGTGGAATACCTGAATAGACAACAAATCAATGCAAAATTGAGGCAGTGGACTTTGGGAGCAACTGTAGGCTTGGGGTTTCCTGTGTGTGACTGACTTGTTTCTGATTTTTATGTTTATCTTAGTATAGTTTTTAGCACTTGTTATTGTTGGGTTTGTATATTGGTTTGGTTGCTCTCTTTGTTACTTTTCATTTTTTTATTAAAATTTTTTATTTCTTTAATTATTTTTAAAAAATTTTAATTTTAATTATTTTAATTAATTATTAATTTTTATTTTTTTAAATTTTTCTTTCTTTCTTTTTTTCTCCCTTTTCTTCTGAGCCATGTGACTGACAAGGTCTTGGTGCTCCTGCCTGGTGTCAGGCCTGAGCCTCTCAGGTGGGAGAGCCAAGTTCAGGACATTGGTCCACCAGAGACCTCCCAGCCCCACATAATACCAAATGGTGAAAGCTTTCCCACAGATCTCCGTCTCAATGCTAAGACCCAGCTCCACTCAACAACCAGCAAGCAAAAGTGCTGAACACCCTATGCCAAATAACTAGCAAGACAGGAACACAACCCCACCCATTAGCAGAGAGGCTGCCTAAAATCATAATAAGGCCACAGACACCCCAAAACACACCACCAGACGTGGACCTGCCCAGCAGAAAGACAAGATCCAGCCTCATCCACCAGAACACAGGCACTAGTCCCCTCCACCAGGAAGCCTACACAACCCACTGAACCAACTTTAGCCACTGAGGACAGACACCAAAAACGACGGAACTACGAACCTGCAGCCTGCATAAAGGAGACCCCAAACACAGTAAGATAAGCAAAATGAGAAGACAGAGAAATACACAGCAGATGAAGGAGCAAGGTAAAAACCCACCAGTCTAAACAAATGAAGAGGAAATAGGCAGTCCACCTGAAAAAGAATTCAGAGTAATGATAGTAAAGATGATCCAAAATCTTGGAAATAAAATGGAGAAAATACAAACGTTTAACTAGGACCTAGAAGAACTAAAGAGCAAACAAAGAATGATGACTAACACAATAAATGAAATAAAAAAATTCTCTGGAAGGAATCAATAGCAGAATAAGTGAGGCAGAAGAATGGATAAGTGACCTGGAAGATAAAATGGTGGAAATAACTACCACAGAGCAGAATAAAAAAGAATGAAAAGAATTGAGGACAGTCTCAGAGACTTCTGGGACAACACTAAATGCACCAACATTCGAATTATAGGGGTTCCAGAAGAAGAAGAGAAAAAGAAAGGATCTGAGAAAATATTTGAAGAGATTATAGTTAAAAACTTCCCTTAACAATGGAAAGGAAATAGTCAATGAAGTCCAGGAAACATAGAGAGTCCCATACAGGATAAATCCAAGGAGAAACATGTCAAGACACATATTAATCAAACTGTCAAAAATTAAATACAAAGAAAACATATTAAAAGCAGCAAGGGAAAAGCAACAAATAACATACAAGGGATTCCCCATAAGGTTAACAACTGATCTTTCAGCAGAAACTCTGCAAGCCAGAAGGGACTGGCAGGACATATTTAAAGTGATGAAAGGGAAAAACCTACAAACAAGATTACTCTACCCAGCAAGGATCTCATTCAGATTTGACGAAGAAATTAAAACTTTTACAGACAAGCAAAAGTTAAGAGAATTCAGCACCACTAAACCAGCTTTACAACAAATGCTAAAGGAACGTCTCTAGGCAGGAAACACAAGAGAAGGAAAACACCTACAAAAACAAACTCAAAACAATTGAGAAAATGGTAATAGGAACACACATATCAATAATTACCTTAAATGTAAATGGATTAAATGCTCCAGTGAAAAGACAGACTGGCTGAATGGATAACAAAAACAAGACCCATATATATGCTGTCTACAAGAGACTGACTTCAGACCTAGGGACACATACAGACTGAAAGTGAGGGGAAGGAAAAAGATATTCCATGCAAATGGAAATCAAAAGAAAGCTGGAGGAGCAACTCTCATATCAGACAAAATAGACTTTAAAATAAAGACTATTACAAGAGACAAAGAAGGACACTACATAATGATCAAGGGATCAATCCAAGAAGATATAACAATTGTAAATATTTATGCACCCAACATAGGAACACCTCAATATTTAAGGCAAATGCTAACAGTCATAAAAGGGTTATGGCAATAACACAATCGACAATAACACAATCATAGTAGGGGACTTTAACACCCCACTTTCACCAATGGACAGATCATCCATAATGAAAATAAATAAGGAAACACAAGCTTTAAATAACACATTAAACAAGATGAACTAATTGATACTTATAGGATATTCCATCCAAAAACAACAAAATACATTTTCTTCTCAAGTGCTCATGGAATATTCTCCAGGATAGATCATATTTTGGGTCACAAATCAAGCCTTGGTAAATTTAAGAAAATCGAAATCATATCACATATCTTTTCTGATGACAATGCTATGAGACTAGATGTCAATTACAGGAAAAAAAACTGTAAAAACTACAAACACATGGAGGCTAAGCAATACGCTACTAAATAACCAAGAGATCAATGAAGAAATCAAAGAGGAAATCAAAAAATATCTAGAAACAATTGACAATGAAGACATGACAACCCAAAACCTATGGGATGCAGCAAAAGCAGTTCTAAGAGGGAAGTTTATAGCAATACAATCCTACCTCAAGAAACAAGAAACATCTCAAATAAAGACCCTAACCTTACACTTAAAGCAGTTAGAGAAAGAAGAACAAAAAAACACCAAACTTAGCAGAAGGAAAGAAATCATAAAGATCAGATCAGAAATAAATGAAAAAGAAATGAAGGAAACGATAGCAAAGATACATAAAACTAAAAGCTGGTTCTTTGGGAAGATAAACAAAATTGATAAGCCACTAGCCAGACTCATCAAGAAAAGAAGGGAGAAGACTGAAATCAATAGAATTAGAAATGAAAAAGGAGAAGTAACAACTGACACTACAGAAATATAAAGAATCGTGAGAGATTACAACAAGCAACTCTATGCCAATAAAATGGACAACCTGGAAGAAATGGACAAATTCTTAGAAAAGCACAACCTTCCAAGACTGAACCAGGAAGAAATAAAAAATATAAACAGACCAATCACAAGCACTGAAGTTGAAACTGTGATCAGAAATCTTCAAACAAAATCCCAGGACCAGATGGCTTCACAGGCAATTTCTGTCAAACATTTAGAGAAGAACTTACACCTATCCTGCTCAAACTCTTCCAAAATATAGCAGAGGGCGGAACACGCCCAAACTCATTCTAGGAGGCCACCATCACCCTGATACCAAAACCAGACAAAGATGTCACAAAGAAAGAAAACCACAGGCCAATATCACTGATGAACATAGATGCAAAAATCCTCAACAGACTACTAGCAAACAGAATCCAACAGCACACTAAAAGGATCATACACCATGCTAATGTGGCATTTATCCCAGGAATTCAAGGATTCTTCAATATATGCAAATCAATCAATGTGATATACCATATTAACAAACAGAAGGATAAAAACCATATGATAATCTCAGTAGATGCAGGAAAAACTTTTGACAAAATTCAACACCCACTTATGATAAAAACTCACCAGAAAGTAGACACAGAGGGAACTTACCTCAACTTAATAAAGGCCATATATGACAAACCCACAGCCAACATTGTTCTCACTGGTGAAAAACTGAAACCATTTCCTCTAAAATCAGGAGCAAGACAAGGATGCCCACTCTCACCACTATTATTGAACATAGTTTTGGAAGTTTTAGCCACAGCAATCAGAGAAGAAGAAATAAAAGGAATTCAAATCGGAAAAAAAGAAGTAAAGCTCTCACTGTTTGCAGATGCCACGATACTATACATTGAGAATCCTAAAGATGCTACTAGAAAACTACCAGAGCTAATCAATGAATTTGGTAAAGTATCAGTATACAAAATTAATGAAAAGAAATCTCTTGCATTCCTGTACACTAATGATGAAAAATCTGAAAGAGAAATTGAGGAAACACTCCCATTTGCAACAAAAAGAATAAAACACTCGCATTGCAACAAAAAAAATAAAATACCTAGGAATAAACCTACCTAGGGAGACAAAAGACCTGTATGCAGAAAACTATAAGACACTGATGAAAGAAATTAAAGATGATGCAAACAGATGGAGAGATATACCATGTTCTTGGACTGGAAGAATCAACATTGTGAAAATGACTATACTACCCAAAGCAATCTACAGATTCAGTGCAATCCCTATCAAACTACCAATGGCATTTTTCATAGAAGTAGAACAAAAAGTTTCACAATTTGTGTGGAAACACAAAAGAATAGCCAAAGCAATCTTGAGAAAGAAAAATGGAGCAATCAGCCTCCCTGACTTCAGGCTTCCTGCCTTCAGGCTATATTACAAAGTTACAGTAATCAAGACAGTATGGTACTGGCACAAAAACAGAGATATAGATCAGTGGAACAGGATAGAAAGCCCAGAGATAAACCCACACACATATGGTCACCTTATCTTAAGGTGATAAAGGAGGCAAGAATATACAATGGAGAAAAGACATCCTCTTCAGTAAGTGGTGCTGGGAAAACTGGACAGCTACATATAAAAGAATGAAATTAGAACACTTCCTAACACCATACACAAAAATAAACTCAAAATGGATTAAAGACGTAAATGTAAGGCCAGACACTATAAAACTCTTAAAGGAAAACGTAGGAGAACACTCTTTTACATAAATCACAGCAAGATCCTTTTTGACCCACCTCCTAGAGAAATGGAAATAAAAACAAAAATAAACAAATGGGACCTAATGAAACTTAAAAGGTTTTGCACAACAAAGGAAACCATAAACAAGACAAAAAGACAATCCTCAGAATGGGAGAGAATATTTGCAAATGAAGCAACTGACAAAGGATTAATCTCCAAAATATACAAGTAGCTCATGCAGCTCAATATCAAAAAAACAAACAACCCAATCCAAAAATGGGCAGAAGATCTAAATAGACATTTCTCCAAAGAAGATATACAGATTGCCAACAAACACATGAAAGGATGCTCAACATCAGTAATCATTAGAGAAATGCAAATCAAAACTACAGTGAGGTTCACCTCACACCTGTTAGAAAGGCCATAAACAAAAAAATCTACAAACAATAAATGCTGGAGAGGGTGTGGAGAAAAGAGAACCCTCTTGTACTGTTGGTGGGAATGTAAATTGATACAGCCATCATGGAGAACAGTATGGAGGTTCCTTAAAAAACTAAAAGTAGAACTACCATATGAGCTGGAATTCCCACTACTGGGCATATACCCTGAGAAAACCATAAATCAAAAATAGTCATGTACCACAATGTTCATTGCAGCACTATTTACAATAGCCAGAACATGGAAGCAACTTAAGTGTCCATTGGCAGATGAATGGATAAAGAAGGTGTGGCACATATATACAGTGGAATATTACTCAGACATAAGAAGAAACGAAATTGAGTTATTTGTAGTGAGGTGGATGGACCTAGAGTCTGTCATACAGAGTAAAGTAAGTCAGAAAGTGAAAAAGAAATACCGTATGCTAACACATATATTTGGAATCTAAAAAAAACAATGGTTCTGACGAGCCTAGGGACAGGACATGAATAAAGACGCAGACGTAGAGAATGGACTTGAGGACACTGGGAGGGGGAAGGGTTAACTGGAATGAAGTGAGGGAGTGGCATTGACATATATACATTACCAAATGTAAAATAGATAGTTAGTGGGAGCATCGCATGGGGAGGTTAGCTCCGTGCTTTGTGACCACCTAGAGGGATGGGTTGGGGAGGGTGGGAGGGAGACGCAGGAGTTGAGGGGATATGGGGATATATGTATACATATAGCTGATTCACTTTGTTATACAGCAGAAACTAATGCACCATTGTAAAGCAATTATACTCCAATAAAGATGTTAAAAAAGAAAAAGGTTATTACACGATAAGGCTATCGTTCCATGTGCTTGTATCCTTGTTGCTTATCTATTTTATACATAGTAGTTTGTATAGTTTAATCCTATACCCCTAATTTGCCCCTTCCCTTTCCCTTTCCCCAGTGGTAACGGCTCTTGTTTTCTATATCTGTCAGCCTGTTTGTTTTGCATATACATTCATTTGTATATTTTTAAAAGATAAAATTTTTACGTTCCTTTTTTTGTAATCTCAATATCCAAAATCTCTACTGCCTAAAGACTTTTTTTAAGTATTATTTTTTGGAAATTTGGTTCAAACTCATTTGGTGGCAAAACCTGTCCTGACCTTAAGTGAGGCTATTTGTAGTATTTATTCCACTTAGTGTGAAAATTCATTTTGCTGCACATATATTAATATGTTTGATTATGGGGTGCTGCCTCAGACCTCACTGGGAGTGTGCTATTATCTGGGCACTGTAGTGTAGGCATACACACTGTATTGCCTTCCTAAAATCCAAATAAGAGATTTTAGATAAGAGATTAAGTACTTCTGATAGCTGCAGGGATTTTGGAGAGTGCTTTAGGTGGCTGGATTAACTTGAGCAGAGGCGAGAGAGATCATGGTTAGTTTGTGAACAGCATATAGTTGAACAGATTACTTTCTTGAGTATTTCATTCTAAAAAGAGTGGTTGATTTTTCTAGGGTTGTAGTAATTTACAACTATTTAGTTGAATTATATGATAATTAAACTAAAAAATTCACTGTATAGTTGTAAATCTACAGATTTACATGCTTCACACTGTGGGTAATAGTGGTAAAGGAAAGAACTGTTGATGTTGTTAGTTTAAGCCAATATTCGCTGCCTTAGATCATCCATGCATATACCTGGGCCCTAACTTGGGCCTACTGAATTAGAATTCTGATGCAGAAGGGAGGTGGCTTTAGGAACATTGGGGTCACCTGCTTATGTACTTTTTCGGCAAATTAAAAATTTGGAAAATGGAGTGGGGTGGATGAGTGTATAAGACAGTACTTTATACATTGTGAAATGTATTCCATTACGAAAATAATTTGTGCCCTCATACTTATATCAATTAAACAGATGTTATATTAAACAGATGTTCAACTGATCAATAACTTTATAAATCATAAATAATATTTGAAAAGTTTTATTAAAGAATAGAGAATGTTATCAAATTAAATACCTCATTTAATCCTTACGAAACCTCTCTTAAGTGGACACTATTATAATTTATTTATCTCAGTGAGGTTAAGTGACCAGCCCCAAAGCACACAGAAAACCACTTAGCCTGGTCTCCAGCTCAAGTCTTCAGACTCTGAAGCCCATGCATTTTACCATTTATTTACTCATTCACTCATCAAACATTTTCTGTCCTAGGCACTGGGTTTAGAGCCTAGCTGTACTAATAAATTACTACAGAGGATTCACGAGAACATCTCAGATACTACAATCTGGTTTGAGAGATACACATATGAAACAAGAATAGTGATATGTGCTATGTTTAATGTATAGTGATAGTTGAAAAGTATAACAGAAATTAGAGATAGATGGGTTAATATGGACTGAAATTATCAAGAACGTTTTAGGAGCAGCTTTTCAAACTTACCTGTGTTTATCCCTAGAGATATGTGGCAGTTTCTATCTTTCTGTATTGTTAACTTTTCTTCTCTAATATGTACTTAAAGGTATTTTTTTTAATGAAATGTTCACAGGATCATTTTAGAAAGAGGCAAAAGTAATATGAATTTTAAAATGAAACATGAATCAAAGAAATGTCACGTCTTGATTGAGCTGCTTTTGGTTATACTTCTCAGGTCCTCAGAGGTATGCATTCTACTCCTTTACTGTTAAGGGTAATTGAGAGGAAAAGTTGGAGAAGCATTAGAGAGTGGGAAAAGCAAGGCCAAAAGCTCAAGGGCTCAGTTAGACCTGGATTTGAATCATACTTATTAGCAGTGTAAATTTGGACTTTATACTTATTTATCCTTTCAGAACCTCTGTTTTCTCATCTGTAAAACTGAGATATCTTACAAAATGATAGCTGAGATTAAAGATATTAAAGGCGTAAAAAGAATGTAGCATAATGCTTGGTATATAGTAAGAATTCAATGCATGCTAATATAATAAATGACAGAGAGACTTTACAAATGAGTGGAAAATAATAAACTTTTATTATTAGGAATAATAATAAAAGGAATACTTGGGGGAACAAGGGAATTAATTAGTTGATTAGGTTAAAAAACAGGTGTGGAAACTCATGAATACCAGGTTTAGAATTGATAATCCTTGACCAAAGAACAGGTCTTTATAAGCAGAAGGTTTCAAACAGGATGTATATTGAAATATGGAGTCACTTACCCTACTATCTGGATCTGTGAAATCATCTTTCCCTCAGTAGACAGGCAGTAGCCTGCACTGGTGATAGATGCCATAGCCAGCTTTCTGTCACACACATTGAAGGCTCTTAACCATGAATCTTGGGACCCTTAGGGGTTCTTACACGGATGGACTTCAGAAGATTGAGATTTCTTTAAAATGTAGTAAGAGTTTGTATGAAGTTCCTTAAAAAACAAACAAACAGCAACCAGATTTTCAATGAAATCTTTGCCCAGAACAATTTAAGGACTACTGGGTGTTTTCACAATTTTTGAAAAATAGGTGAGTGACATGATTCAATCAGGAAAACCTCTCTCGTGTGGATAACCCATTTTATTACTATGTAACTTTAGATAGTAGTTACCCTTTTGTCTTATTTTCTTTAATTTACTATGCTTTTTATAGACAGTGAATGGAAGGCACTAGCTTATAGCCCCAAATAACATTTTTGAGTAATATTTAAAAGTTTAAATTTGTTAGAGGTTTGAATTAATGTGTGCATTTCATCAAGAAGCCTTAAAACTAAAGGAAGTAGAACAGTAACATAATATTTTTTTGCATTGTAATAGACGTTTCCATTTAAAATTGATACTGGAATAGAAAGTATTTTAGTGGATGATTACTGTATCTCCAACAACTATCTGTCTGTGGAGATGAGTATAAGTTGACTAAAAGGTGACTTCTAGGAGTTAAGGAAAATACCGCAGCCTTGCACATTCTAGTTTCTATAAACTAAAAAATTGTCTGAACTTTATACCAAATGAATTTGATGGCATATACTTTTTGTAGTTATTATTGGGTCACAGTAGTATACTGCAGTCTGTTTTCTAAATTGCTAGAGCCATTTAGTTTATTCTTCTTACTTTCTGCTAGCTACCTTCAAATGCCTTTCACATAGATGAGTAAGAGAGAAAGACAACCAGAGTTGCTTTCAATTCTGTTTTTTGCCAGCTGGAGGGAGGAAGCTGATAAGACAGTCAGCTATCAAAACAAACCCCTAATACTACATCAGAGATATTTAAAACCAGCAGTATATTTGAGCAATTTTTTACATGTTTATTCATAGAAGTTCAGCAGTAAAAGATACTGCCACATACAAGATGTTATGAATCTGCATGAGGCCTTTTTTCCCCTGATGAAAGACATTAGAACAGAGACTTGGTAATTATTTTATAGTAGGAGTCTAATGACACTCCAGACTTTTAATAGAAAAGTATTTAAGATTTTTCAGTTTGTTACTTTCACTTGTCTCTCTTTTCTATTCTCTCAGTAATATATAAATAAAACTTCCTTTGTCTTATAATGGAATGGATTTTTGGCATTCTAGTTTTCTGCCACATCAGCCACCTTAAAAGACTTAGTTAATATGTTGAAAGCGCCTACATAAATTTTTGCTCAAAGACAACCATGAAGTGAATTACAAATACAGACTGTTAAACGTCTAAGTTAAATTATTTCTTTGTGTAGAATTGGAACTTTGCGTTATGTAATTGGACATAGGTGCATTTGTACTGACAGAAGAGCAAATGGAATATTTTCATGAATTATATTCTGTTAAAATGGAATTGCTGACATTATAAGAGAGATGCATAACTGATTAGAGAAACAAAATTTACCTGTGTACTTCAGCTCCGTTGTGGAAAGTTACCAGTTTGAGCATACAAAACTGTCCTAGTACTTTAACACCCCTAAGCTCTCCAGAAAATAAGATTTTCACAATTCTCTGTGAATAATCTATTATCCTACCCATCTTTTTTTGTATTTTAATACCTGATTTCCCTCTAAAAATTTTTTTTTGTGATACTATTTTCTTTATACTATAGTGACTAATGTTTTGTATCATGAATTTAATGGCTCATTTTTCTGTAGCATGTCTCTGTGGTCTTACATAAATTGGGTATAATGGTTGATTTTTATCAGCATTGTGTCAACTAGCAGCTATTGAAATACAGTGTCTTATAATAACAATCTTATGCTCAATGACATGATAAAACATTGTTCTGATTAATATGCTACTTTAGTTTAAAATAATTCAATGCTTAAAGAATATTCTTCTTTGCCTTAAGACAGACTTGTTTTTAAATAAAAATTATTTTGGAGAAACTCTGAGCAATACACAGAAGCTTTGTTAACTCCTCTTCTTGTCTTGCCTTTGAAATTTGGTTAACAATAATTGATATTTCATTACGGAGGTAATGAGAAGATATTTCTTAAGTTGTATAAGAACATCAGAATCAAGGGTAGAAACTCCTCATCTCCTGAATTTTGTGGGGCCTAGCTATATTACCATGTTATTGAGATCATAAGGACCACAGCAATGAAGATATTTATAGTTTATCATCTTTCCAAGTTGCTTTTTGCAAACTTTAAACAAAAGAGCTACTTACATATAGTATATCCTCAGACAGTTTGTAGCTAGAGGAGGAGCAATTTGTTATTATTTCCCTGAATACCTTTTTTTCCTGGAGTTATTTACCTTTCAGATCCTGGCAATCTGAATTGTCTTGTGGCATTTGTTGATTATTTCAACCAAATCGTTAGAATAAACTAGACTTGTCAGAACACTTGAGACTATGTTGAAAGGAAAGTTATGTGTTGAATACGTTAAATGTTTGTTGAATGGCTTAATAGGAGAACAATTCTCTCTTTATACCTCTGTGTGTGTGTGTGTGTGTGTATATATATGTATGTATATATACATACATATATACACACACACACAAAACACATATATGTATGTAACTTAAATATAAGCACTGCTTGCTAAGAAGCACAGAACTGTCCTTAGGGGGTGGGGGATGGGAGTGGTGAGTTAGGGAGAGGTACTCTGTTGCCACTTTCTTTAGGCAGAATTTCTTGATATAACTTTCTTCTTGCTTTTCCTTTCATTTCCTGTTTTTTTTTTTTTTTTTT
>NW_020838204.1:12755-31006 GCF_003676395.1 Aethalodelphis obliquidens | reverse complement strand
CTTATTTGGAGATAGGAGCTTTGCACGTGTGCTTAAGGTGAGGTCACGCTGGATTAGGGTGCTTCTAGTCCAGTGACTGGTATCCTTTTAAGAAGAGGGAAATTTGGACACAGACACATGCAGAGGAGACCACGCTATGAAGACACAGGCACACAGGAGGAAAGCTGTGTGACAACTAAGGCAGAGATGGGAGTGCTGCAAGCCAAGGAATGCCGGTTTGACTGGTGGCAGCCATGAGAGCCAGGAAGAGGCTCTCTTCTTCCCTGGAGCCTTCAGAGAGAGCAAGACCCTACTCGTGTGTTGACTTCTTATGTCCAGCCCTCAAAACTATGAGAGAATGATCTTCTATTGTTTCAAACTACCTAGTCGGTGGTACTACTTCGTTAGGGCAGCCTAGGAAACTCCTACATTGCCCAGGTCCAGGAAGTGTCTTCCTTCGAAGTGTTATCCTGTTGTCACACTAATTACTAGGCTGGTTTATAGAAAAATAGGGAGAGTGGCTGTCATTTGCATGTTTAAGAGTTTCTGTAGGAGGTGATACTCTTCACAATTCTGTGTGCCGGGGCTTCCACCAATTCTATTGAAGAACTCCTGTGGATAAAAGTTGGAAAGTTTAAATAAACCTAGGTCAAATCTTAGATCATAAGGCATTAAAAGACCTACAAATGTTATTTTGCAGGTTTATACCTTTACAGTCAAGAAGGGCTAGGAATTTTAGCATAAATTAACAGAATTACATAGAGCCCACTTGAGAATCTTTCAGATGCACGGAAATGAGGAGGTAGCAACATGATACCGTGGCTTTGGAGCTAAGAAACCTGGCTTGAACCTGGAATCTCAGTTCCTCTCCCTTCTCACTGTGTGATCTAGGTCAAGGCACATAATGGCTCTGCGCCTCCATTTACTCAGCTACAGAATAGGAATAATGACGCTGCCCCTTGGGGGTTTTGTGAAGAGTTGAGATGATGTAACACAGTACTTAGCAATGTGCCCGGCAGATATTTACACCCTTCGTCAACAGCTGTTATTACAATAGGTTAAACAAAAACCCAGAAGTATAGAAATATCTGTTTCAGAAAGGTAAAATCAATTTGGGAAATAATTTAGGCTGTAAAGAGCAAAGGCAGAACTAATTCTCAACCGTCTTCATTTAATGCCATCTACAAAGTTAGACTTTCAAGAGTTTCTTCCTCAGGTCTTTAAATTTCTTATAACATTACTTGTTGGAATTGCTCCCAGTAGCTCTGTTGAATGTTTAATATACACAGTTTCATGTTCACTTTATCCAGTTTTGTTTCGAATCTAGTCTGTTCACCTTAGAGAGTTGACCACTCATTTTCAGTTCCCTGGCGTTGGTATCTGCCATGAGCATCTATTTGCGCGGTTTGAGGCGGAATCTACCACTAAGCTAAAAGTGGGGGTTAGCTCGATCTCTGTTCTAATTTTGAAGGTCAGAGTTCTGTCTTCATCCTGGCGCCATGGCAGGGGACCAGAGCATTGAGGCAGAGGGCGGCGGGAGAGGCTGATCCTAGCATCACTGCCGGCTGTAGTGCTCATTTCCTTTCCTGCTTACCAGTGACACTACGTCCCAGTGCGTGAGCATCTGGGCATTTTA
Organism: Aethalodelphis obliquidens; assembly: GCF_003676395.1. Taxonomy (NCBI): domain Eukaryota; kingdom Metazoa; phylum Chordata; class Mammalia; order Artiodactyla; family Delphinidae; genus Aethalodelphis; species Aethalodelphis obliquidens. Next base: position 29,391 of record NW_020838204.1, on the reverse strand, counting down.
CACAAATGTCTCAAGCTGCCTTGCTATCTTCTCCCTGCAGATGCTCTCCTCACAGTGTTGCCTTTGAAGTCAGGGGCCAGCAATCTTCAGCAGAGAGGAAGCAAGCAAATTGCAGCAGTTGGGACAGTTTGTTTTGCATCCTGTGTGCTCATTGGGGGAGCTTTTAGATCTCTGAGGCCATGAAAGAAGGTCTGCATTCAAACACCTCACCACTGACTTGGGGAGGAACGTTAATTAATATGACGCCGGCATCAAACATTCATAGCAAGGGGCAGGATATCATAGGGCATTGATTTTCAAATTGTGGTCAAGAGACCCCTGGGAGCCCCTGAAGTCTTTTTAGGGTGTCAGCAAAGTAAAACTTTTTCATAACACTAAAATCTTCTCTGGCTTTGGCATCCTCTTTCTTTCATGAGCATAGAGCGGAGTATTCCAAAGGCTACATGACAGGTGATTTTGCGATGGGCTGAATGCAGAAGCAGATATGGAAGTCCACCCTTAAAGAGATTTCTAACACTGTAAAGCCCTGCTACCCTCCTCATTAACTTACTTCTGGAAAATGGAATTATTTTATAAAAAATGTTATTTATGTTTGTATGTAATGGTTTCATTATTACTCTTTCTTTCTTTTATATAATTTATTATAGATTCACACGCAGTAGTAAGAAATAATACAGAGAGGTCATGTATATTCTTTGTTCAGTTTACCCCAAGGGCAACATCTTGTAAAACTGCTGTACCATAGCACAGTCAGGTATTGACCTTGATCCAATCAAGAACAGATGGAACAATTCCATCCTCTGGAGGATATGTGGCCCTTTATTAGCCACACCCACTCCTCCCCGCCACCATAGCACCTGGCAGCCAGGGACCTGTTCTCAATTTCTATAATTCTGTTATTTAAATGAATTAATACATAAATACATTGACTTTTTATCAGTTTTGCTCCTTATACAGAACATTTCGATAGATATAACTCACAATAACAAAAGGTCTTTGGGATGTGCAGTAATTTTTAGGAGTATAAAAAGATCCTAAGACCAAAATGTTTTGAGAGCCACCAGGGTCATGGTTAGGATCACCAGCTTCTAGTTGTGAGTTGGACAAGTACTAAGCCTTTATGTCTATCGGTTTCTTCATCTGTAAAATGGGGAAAGCCTCATCAGAACATTAGGATTCAGTGAGTTCATGCATATAAAGCACCTCGAGCAATGCGGGGCACATAGCGATTACTATATAAGAGTTCGGGGTCATTTTTGTCGGGTGCCTACGTCTAGCCTTGGTTGTGGATGAAAAGGGCCAACTGAGGACACAAGCAGCTCTGCCCGTTGACCCCACGTTTGGAATATTATTTGCCCCTATTCTCTCTCCACGTCTAGATCCCACCTCTCATCAGTGACGGGTCAAATTCTCTACCTCTTCCGCTCAGTGTTTCTTGAACACCTTTGCACTCTCTGAAAACCTGGGTCACTCATTTGTGGCCCTTACACCTGCATTTAATCACATGCCGCATTAGCTGAGTCTCTGTTATAGCATGAGTCTCTGTTATATAGTGTGTCTTGACAGCACATCGGGATTGTGAGAGTCTGAGACTGTCTTGTAGGGTCTCCTCTATTCTTAATGCTCTGCACATAAGGGATGCTTAGGATATGCCTTTTTACATGAGTGAGCTATATGCCAAAATATAAGAACTGTATTACTCCTATGCCTAAACATTATATTTGATAAAGTATTTCCAGATTGAGGAATCCACCAAACTCTCTGTACTCTGTTTCTTGTTTTGTTTTAATTACTTGAGGTATTTTTATTTTTAATTTTATATTGGAGTATAGTTGATTAACAGTGTTGTGTTAGTTTCAGGTGTACAGCAAAGTGATTCAGTTATGCATATACATGTATCTTTTCTTTTTCAAATTCTTTTCCCATTTATATTATTACAGACTACTGAGCAGAGTTCCCTGTGCTATACAGTAGGTCCTTGCTGGTTATCTATTTTAAAAGAGATAACTCTGTACTTTTTAAGATAACCTGTGAAATTACTTACTACCAAGCAAGGTCTAAGAATGACAGATCGATGAAAAAAATTACCGATTCATAGTGATATCAACTCATTTATTGATATCAGTTGGAAATAAGGATATTCTTTTTATTCTTTCATAAACGCACAGTTATTTCACAAAACCCTTGCAAAGTACGTTTACCTTATTTCTGTATTTGGGAATTCTTCACACCTGAAATGTGGAAATTTGAAACAATTGTGCAGAACACAAGGACAACGTAAATATACAGTGACAAAAAATGTCTGATGCAGCGACAGCCCTAAATAGTAAAGGGTTGGCATGTGCCGAGACCCTGGGTTATGAGAGGCTTCTGGGCTTGGTGCCAGGGTTAAACCTGAGACCAGGGGTGATTGTGTGGTCTGATAGACCATTTTAGTTGGTCTGTAAATACCACAGACCTCCCGACTCCAGTGCTTCCAAAGTTAAACTACAGTAACAGCACAATGGTCTATAACATCAGTTATAGTTAGAAAATCAGGATCAAGTGACAGTCATGTTTGCATTGCCCTGCTATCCAAACCATGAGAACAGAATCCTTGGAAACTTGCTAAAATGGCATACTTGCGCTCAATGTTGATAAAATAATGTTATCTTTCTCTGTTTTCTCCTTTTTCTACTCAGTGATACGTGGGTGTTTTCTCCCTGTGCTGTCTCACCCAGCACCTGCCATAAATCTTTATAATAGCATGTGTCACACTGCTGTACTTACTAGTTTTCTTTTCCCAGGACTGAGTTCTTAACCTTATTTTGTGTCAGGTAAACTTTTAAAAATCTGATTAAAGCTCTGGATTCAAGCCACAGGAAGTGTAGCAGCATATGGTGGGAGTTTACGCATAGAGACTCCGGAGACACACTGCCTGAGTTTGAATCACAGCTCTGCCACTTCGTGGCTGTGTGACCTTGGAAAAGTTGCTTAACCTCTCTGTGCCTCAGTTCCCTCATTGACAATATGTGCATGATAATAATAGGAAATACTCGGTAGAGTTTTTGTCAGTTTGAAATGAGTTAATATAAATCACTTAGAACAGGGCCTAACCAGTAGTGGGCATGAATGAATGAATGAATGGACGAATACATATGAATGCAGAATTTTGCCAGCAATTTCCAAGTGTTGGTTGACCCCCGCCTCCCCAACTACAGGTCCTGGATCCCAAATAATCTGCCTTTGCTTTTGACTGAGTGCCTTTAGGAAAGGAGATGCGACTTATCCATGAGTATCTTCTGCATTGAACCTGGAACACAGGAGACTTTCAATAAGTTCCAAATATAAATGCAGCATATTCTTTTCCTTCCCTCTAAGTCTCATAGTTCAGGGGGCCTGTTACCTATCACATGAAAGGATATTGGCCAAATGCTGAGGCTTCCTAGCGTTCTTCAAACGCAGTGCTCTACAGGAGGCTGAGCCCCCGTCTAGTGTTAATTATTACTGTTACTAGTAGTATAACTATTGGTAGTAATTGGATCAATAATAAGAACAACTAAATAGTACATGCTTACCTCATGCCATCCATCTACTAGGTACTGTATAGACGTGGATTTTAATAATTTTACATACTAATTTAGTAATTACTCTCTGAGCACTTACATTGTGCTTGGATTGTATTTTTGAACCCACAACAGGGAGGTGTCATTGGTATTCCATTTTGAGTGTTTACAGCATTTTTTTTTTTTTTTTTTTTGCTGTTGTAAAGTTATTTGTAATTTACAAATGAGAAACAGGCTGGGAGATTTTGAGTAACTTGCCTGAGGTCACAGCATGGAGCAGGTCTCACTGACTACAAAGGTTCTTAGCAACTCTGCTGCCCTCAGGCTGATAAACAGAGGGAAACACCAGGGAACCCATTTGCCTCAGGGTTAAAAACTACCAGTTTCACTTTCCCCAGCTCTGGAGCTTTCTGGGGATTCCTCTTGGGGCATTGGCCAAGAACAGTTGGTTTAGTTCTTAAAAGGTGATACAGATATTTGTGGACTTTAGCATTTCTAACTCCAAAAGTAAGAGTCAGGGAAGAGTTAGAAAATAAGTATTTTTGTTGTGGTTAGCATCATATTTTGTCCCAGAATGCCTATCGGCTAATTCAGGTGAAGCTCCAAACATACTTATTTTTTCAAGTGAAAGATTTTTCATATTTACAGGAAAAATACAATATGCTTGGATGGTAATGTGTCTATAGCTTCATCCTTGCATTCCCAGATGTCCTCATAAAACGGCTATGTAAACCCCACCAGTGTTCACTCTGAGTTTTGTGAATTGAGTTCCATCATTAGAATCATAACTGTAAAGCTTAGTGAGAAATGGCAGTGTGACTCCTAGAGGCTGTCTTTAGGAATGCAGTACACTGGAAATACGGCAGTTCTTGCCCTTAATTTTTTCACCATTCCTCCCACCTTTCACTCTGTTCCCTCCCCACTCTTTGTCACCATGGTAACCTTTCTAAAACAAATTAGAATATTCCCTCCTTGCTTAGAAAGCATCATTGTCTCCCCTCATTGTCAAGCCTTGTTGTGCTTTGGAACCACTTTGGTACTTGATGATAAGCAGATGCATCACAAAGACTCCGAATCTGAAGACCTAGAGTGAAACTGAGGAATCTGCATGTCTTAGAAGTACCACGGTGAATGTTTTTAAATGGATTTTTATTGGAGTATAGTTGATTTACAATGCTGTGGTTGTTTCAGGTACACAGCAAAGTGAATCAGTTACACATGTACATAAATTCACTCTTCTTTAGATTCTTTTCCCACATAGGTTATTATAGAGTGTTGAGTAGTGTTCCCTGTGCTATACAGTAGGTCCTTATTAGTTATCTGTTTTATAGTTCCCAGGTGATTTTTGATGCTGGTGGTTTAAAAACTACGGTTTTGAAAACACTGACCTTCAGGATTTATGTCCATCTCTCTAATTTGGCTTTTAAGGCCTTGCTTGATTTGTCTCCGTGTACCAGTTATGGAAAGGTGTTTTTCAGTCATTAATGGATATTGCATTTTATGGAGTACCATCTTTGGCATTTAGATGGGATTTGTTAATGTTGCTCAGGTAGGTTTCCTAATATCTCTTCAAACCCACCCACCTCTTCTTCCCTTCTCCACAGTTACCGCCCTTACTTTGTCATCACTGTCTCAGTCGTGGCCTATTGCCCCGGCCTCTGGTCTTACACACTTTTAATCTGGCTTTCATACCGTAGTCAAACAAGTCTTTCAAAACGCTAAAAATATATTTAGCTACAATTTCTGTGAGCGTTTACTAAGTTCCAGACACTGCTTTTAACAGTTTTATCCACAGTCGCATTCAGTTATCCCCTAAGCCCTGTGAGATACATATGATTACTCGCCCTGTTATAAAGCAGAGTGTTAGCGTAGAAAGTAGTGGAACCAGGATGAAAAGCTGATCGTTTTAGCGCTCTGTTTAAAATCCCTCAGTGGGACCCCTTTACCTATATGACAAAAATCTCTGCTTCAAATATGACCCCAAACCTGCTCTGCCAGCTTTGTCTCCTTCCTCACACACTGCTCTACTATGCCAGTCTAATAGCTCTTCCTGAAATGCGTTATATGTTTTAAAACCACTAAAGTATTATGCATTATATATAACACATTTTGCAGAAGCCTTCACAAGGCTTTTGTTTGAATAAGAAAAATGCACTCTCCCTAGTCTGACAAACTAGGAAAAAGATGTCACATGCTGGGCAGATCCAGCCCCAAAGGAGCGTCCGTGGTGAGCAGAGCACAGGCTGGATTTCGGCTTCCCCTCCCCCCACCTCAGCTGCGTGTCTTTGTAGGATGCACAAAATTGTGTTGGGCCTCAAGGCCACTGTCATTGTATGTGCTGACCCCAGGGGCCGGAATGCCCTGTTGCTCTGCCTGGTGAACCATCCTTCAACACTGGGCTCAAATCTTTCTTCCTTTCTTCTCTCCCTCGCTTTCTCTTCCTTTTTTCCTTCCTCCCTTCCTTTCTTCCTATATTTCAACAAGATATTTACAGATGCCTACTATATAGAGGGATACCATGAGATAAACATGGTCTCATCCTTTACGGGGTGAGCAGACTAGCAGAGAGGAATCCTTATCCTCCTGGAAATGTTCTAGAGATCCTCCAGGCAAGCTGATCAGCCCAGCATTCCTGCTTTTATGGCATTATATGCACGTGACCCATCTGATCTACGTGACTTAGTTTCTTCAACTATGAAGTGGCGATAATGAAAAGCTCTCACTGTGTTAATATATCACTGTGTTGGTTTACAAAATCACCGGAAGTGCAGTCAGTGCAGAGAGTCTATAGTACTTATTATACTAGAAAGTCACTGAGGTACATCTGTTCATCTTCTAGAGAGAGTACTAATTAGAATTACCTTGCTGTTTGGTGAGGTTGGTTTCAGTAATGGGAGGATGGAGGTGGGAACAGGGAGGGATGGGGCTGGGATAGAAATATGGAGAAAGTTTTCTATCTTAGAGCCTGTATGAATATCTATTCTGTGGACTTGCTATTTTTCCATGCAAGGATGTTTAGTATACTCTTCATTTATTGGAAAATTAACTGGAGTGTTTAAATACAAATAACAGTAGTCATTGCAGATTTAATCAAGAGACAATGAACTGTGTCTTGACATATATTTTAAGTAAATGTGGTTTAATAGTGCAGATTGTCAATTTGATCAACGATTTTCAATAGAATCTGCAGGGGAAAGGCTAAATGTTTTCAGAGCAACCTACTAAAATATGATCCATCATTATTTAATGTTCAGCAGATCAAAAACATGGTTTGGTTTAAATACTTAGATATAACATGACACTGAAGAAAATAATTGAGGGAAAAGTGAAGTTACAAAATATAATCATGAAAGGTGTTCTCAAACTTAAATTATACTGTGGTTGCCTCACTGGCTGGTCCTGGTCTCTCTTTCCTATGTTCTGTTTTCACTCATTGTACCTACAATTATATTTTTTTCTTTCTAAAGAAGAAGTGAATTGAAAATCAGTGCCTTATCTAGTTACTCACAGGGCTTCCGTAAGTTTCTGTGATATTTGAGTAACCACTTGATGAATAAAATACTGATAAGTGAGTGTTACCTAAGTTGTGGCCCCTGTGAAAGGCATTATAACTCTGAAGGGCAGAGGGGAGCACAGCACTGTTAGTTTTGCTGTCTACCTGGAGCAGTCTGCTAGTTACCCCTGCCACCTACCTAAATTTATTCACCCCTTCTTCCTGTATATATTATATCCCATCTACGAACAATATTTCCCGGCCTCTATTGAAACTAGGTGTATAATTTGCCTGAGTTCTTTCTTTTCCTTTCCCTTGGGCCAGAACACAGAATCATGGCTTCACCCAGGCATGACCAGACAAAGACATTACTCTCAGGCAGTGTTTTTCAATCAGTTTGCCCTCCAGGGGACATTTGGCAATATCTGGAGACATTTTTGGTTGTCACAACTGAGGGGTGAAATGCTACTGGCATCTAGTAGGTAGAGACCAGAGCTGCAGCTAAACATCTTCCAATGCACAAGATAGCCCTCTCCCCTATGACAAAGAATTACTCCTCCCCGGTATGCCAGCATTGCTGAAGTTAAGGAACCGTGGCCTAGTGGGCACTGGACATTAGAAAAATTTTGGGAATCTGGGTTCCTGAATAGTCTTGTGGACCAGAGCTACCCCATCAGCCTTGGATGGCCATAGAAATAAACAAGAGAGAGAAATATACTTCTGTTTTATCTAAGCTACTGTAATTTTGGCCTCTTCTTTGTCCTCTGAAATAGGTAGTAATATTCTTAATCTTACAGATGATGAAGCTAAGATTTATTGAGATCAAATGACTTGTCCAAGATCACATACAGGTAGTAGATAACCAACCGGATGTTCAAAGGCAGATGTGTCTGATTCCAAACCCTGTTATCCTTATACTCTACCCCACTGCCCCACTTCAGCACTCGACTCCAAGGCTCTGTCCTTGACCTAATGAATGAATGAAACTTCCCCTAAGGGTTGGATATAAGCATCTACCTATATTCTTAAAACTCTCACAGATAATTCTAATAAGCTATCAAAGTCACTGCTGTTAAAAAATATATATATATAGAATTAAGTACCATTTAAAAATATTTAATCAATAAAACCTCTATGTGATTTTTGTTTGGCTTTCTCTAGCTTTTAATTCTCAATTTTTAGTTATTAGAAATATTAGTATTTCAAACCTACATTTCCCCTTACATCTCCTTCTCTGGTGTAGCTTGCTAGAGCATGATTTGTTGTGGAAGTACTGATAGTGGTATAGCTTCTCTACTGCCTTTTTGGCTTTTGCTCTTCTCTCCTATGAGCTGGGAGATTATGGCTAAGGCCTACGTGTGAGGAACCTACAAGGTGTGATAGCCTCAATTTAGGAGCTAAAGGAATTAGTGGCTGATCCAGTTTAAGAAAGATCTCTGAGGCAGACTGGAGTCTTGGCCATGTAAGCAGGATTCAAGACAGAATCAAGTAGAACAGCAAAGTTTGAACTAAGATCTTTACCAATAGCTAGGCAAGTCCCTGGAAACTTTACATCTTAAATAGTACGTGCTGGTTGCTCAGGAATTCTCTAGTCTGCTCTATCTAAAGGCCAGGCCGGTCCTGGTCGCTAGCACAGGAGGATGACACATATTATATCTAAAACCCCTGGGGACTGTGATTGTAGCCTCATCTCCTCCATCTGGTTACCAGATGGGACGTCTTGGAATTTTGGTGAACTTGGCAGAGTTTGAGGCTCTTTCTCATTACAGCAAACACAGGGGTCCTGGGATCAGAAACGTTCTAATTGTTCCTTCCATTGAGACTTGATGTAAGAGAGGTCCTTATGAAGAGATCAGGTTATGAGATGCATTATTTAGCATGAAGACATTGTTATGGCATCAATCTCTACATTATGCTCCCTTCACTAAAATAAGTGTCAATCTTAGAGATGTTTGGGTAGAAGCACATTCAATTGCAAACTGGATTCAAGTTCAAGAGCTTAGGGATATCAAGTTAAGAGTGTAGGTCTGGAGACAGGAATGCATCAGAAATAAAGTGGATAGCAGATAAGAGGACGAAATAAACCGAGACGTAAAATCTAGGCAGTCACGAATGTTAACATCCATAAGAGCTGAAGAGGCAGAGAGATGTGGGGATTTAGCTAGTCAGATATTCAGGAATGGGTAGGAAACACCTGCAGACTGAATATTCAGCACTGAGAGACAACAGAGTTCTAGGATCAAGAGCATTTACGATTCTCATTTAGGAAGAAATTCATTTCCCTGTAGTTTCCCCATACTCCCTGTGGAGAGAATGTAGGTAATTGAGAGCATCTGATTGATGTTAAAAGTTATGGCATTGACTGGAAGAAATGGATTTGTACAGATATTAAAATTACAATTTATTTATTCATTTTAATTGGCATTTGTTGAGCCCTGTTTTGGGTATGTCTCATTCTAGTTGATGGGGAAGGAGGTATGAATAGATCATGGATGCTCTAGTAATTCACTGTCTTTTAAGGAGACAGAGAAGCCTGCCATTAACAGGTGGACTACAATACAGTATGAGAAGTGACATGATGGTAAATATTGTACAGGTTGTTGAGGGAGACCAGAGAAGGTTGGAGGGATCAGAGAAGACTTCCTGGGAAAGATGGGACCTGGGCTGATTATTGAAGAGTAAGTAAGAATTAGGCAACAAAGTAGATGGAGTCAAAGCATAACATAGGCTGAGGGAAAAGTACAAAGGTATGGGAACATGAGAGATCTTGGTGTTTTGGGGTTCATACAATGAATATTTATAGAGCACAAAAATTGTACCAGGAATGGATTTAGGTATTGGGATATATTATGATTGAGGCAAACAAGATCCTTAAGCTCATGATTCTTGCAGTCTGTTGAGAGAGACAAATACCTAAAAGGAAATTTAATAGAGTGTGATAAGTGCTTTGAAAGGGGCAATAACAGAGCACTGAAGAGGGAGCACAAGAGGAGGACGTTTATCCCATCATGGTAGAGGAAGAGGGAAGGGGGCAGTATGTCTGAGAAAGCATCCCTTCAATTGGAACTTGAAGAATGAGTATGGGTTAACCAGGGAAAGAATTTGGGAAAGTACCAACACTGAAAATAGGAAACACAAAGGCAACGAGGCAAAGGAAAACCTGGCATCTTCAGGAAACCAAGTTTTTCTGGAAGTTGAAGGTACTGGTAAGATATTTATTGGAATGATTGATCATGGATCCTAGGTTGGAGAGAGGAAGTAGTACATTGAGGCATTATCTGTAGATGGGGAGAAAATGGGAATGAAAAATGACAGGAAGTTTCTCGGACATCGAAGAGCAAGTGTAGGGATAATAAGGGAGTGACAGAGCTGGAAGGATGGGTGATGGGGATTAGTATGGGGATTATATATTTGTGATATAAAAGGTAGTAGAATTCTGGCTAATGACAAGGTCCTGACTCTGACAGTGGAAGTATTGAGGAGGTATAAGTCACTGGTGATGAAATAAGTGAGGAACTTAGAGGCCAGTGCGTCGGATGAGTTAGGCACATAGATGCGGAAATCACCCAAGGTAGTGACAGGATGTACAGGAGTCAGTGTACAGGAGTGGCCGTGGCAACTGTAGATGAGAGTGACACCGAAGAACAGAAAGTGGTGTATCTGGCTGGCACGAGATTTTCACAGTGGTCCAAGCTCTGTTTCTAGAGCTGGACGCAGATCTTCCCTGGTGTCCTAGTGGCACTTGATGGCTGTTGAACCTGCAGGTGGACTCAATGGACACATGAGTTTCAGTTAAGGCGGAAGATAAAGGAAATACACAATTAAGAGGTTAAACCTGTAGTGGAATCTTTCAAGAGCACAGAGGAATGGTTTTGGAGAAAACAAAGCTAAGGTCAGGTAGAGGGGGTGGAAGGACACTACGGGGCTGGGAGAAGAGGACGGGGATAGCGACAGGCCTTGCCTTCAGAGCAGGGCGTGGCTTGGCAAAGATGAGGGGCCTGATGGGTTTCGGTAGGTTTCAAGTTCCAGAGGGACAGCTGTGTGCGTCTGGGTCAGACCCTGTGCAGACAGACAGCGGGGGTCATTGCCACAGCAGCATTGGGAATCTGTTGACATTGGTCTAGGGCAGCACTGTGCCATCCCTCTTTCCTTTCCTGTTGGTCTCCCCTTCCTGCTTGACAAGTTCAGGCCAGGTGAATATAGTTGGGCCTTCTTCTAAACCTCATTGCTTCTGAAAGGTCCCTTTGATAGACGGCCATCAAGCAGCTTCTCACAACACCTGCTGTGCCAGTCCTGTTCGGCATCAACTCTGCAAAATCCCCAGCTCACACTGCTTCACAACTCCTCAATCCTTGGCCAGAGTGACTAGCGGCTGAGGCCCGAGTCACTTGAAACACATCTCTGTCCCGCACACGTTTCTGTGTCTCGGTGGGAGCTTTGTCTCAAGTGGGACATCCAGCTTTCTTGCAGGGAAGCCCACAAAACCCAAGAGTCCAAAATTGGGAGCACGTCTTGAGTTTCCAAACAGCGAGGCTCTCCTGTTTGCTTGTGTACCTCACATTTCTCGAGTCCCTTATCTTTCATCAGGATCCTTGGATACCTTTATAATATATACAATTGATGTTTAAATTTCAGCCTGAACTTACTGAGCAATGCCTGAGATAGATGTTTATATGCATTCATTTTCCATGTTTCACTTTATAGTGATCCTAATAACACTTTGCATTTATAGAGCATTCTTTTTTTTTCTTTTTTTTTTTTGCGGTATGTGGGCCTCTCACTGTTGTGGCCTCTCCCGCTGCGGAGCACAGGCTCCGGACGCGCAGGCTCAGCGGCCATGGTTCACGGGCCCAGCCGCTCCGCGGCATGTGGGATCTTCCCGGACCGGGGCACGAACCCGTGTCCCCTGCATCGGCAGGCGGACTCCCAACCACTGCGCCACCAGGGAAGCCCTATAGAGCATTCTTATTCCTAAAAACTTAGAGCACTTAAGAAACTAACAACCTCTCCACGTCCCTGGAAGACAGACATATTATACATCATTGCTGAAACCTCTAAAATGCATTTTCACTTGGAACGGCTTTTATTGAAAACAATATCTGAGGCGCTATCAGCTGAACTTTCTGAATTTAAGTAATTTAACCCCTATCTCTAAGTCAGCAGCATACCCTCCACCTCCACAATAACGTTATTTATGAGTTGGGAGCTTGGTTTGGACCATCTTTTTAAATTAAAGAATCTTATCCTTTCTATATCCGATGTTGACAACAGAACCAGAGCACAGAGGTGACATAACAGGGGTTTTAGGAGCTAGGGTAGAAAAAGTGTCTTGTGGTATGGTAGAGAGAGCATGGTCCCATGCACCAAAAAATTGGCTGATTTCATTTCATAAATATGTATTTAGTGTCTCTATCAGGAAGAATTAAGTTGACTGCAAGTAATAGGAAAACCCAAAAGACCAGTGTGATAAATGCTATGGAACTTTGTTTCCATGTAAAATTCCACTGGCCAGGCAGGCCTGGCTTGATCTGGTAGCTCTGCTCCATGAGGTCCTCGGGAACTTAGTCATCATCCAGCTCAGTACCCTTCCTTTCTGAGTCTTTGTAGGTAAAAATGATCCATTTACATTCCAGGGAACAGGAAAGAACGAGAAACCAAGGAAGACAAAGTTGTCTCTTATAGGAAGTTCTTAGAAGCAGCCACAAGATAGGACGTTTGAACATACTGACTTTTGTCCAGAACTTCATCATCTAACTGTAAGAGAGGTTGGAAAATTTAGTTTCTGAGTGGCCATGTGCTCAGATAAAAATTCTATTACTATTGAGAAAGAGAGAACAGGTATCAGGGGAAGCCTAATAGTAGCTCTTTGCAGTAGGTGCAAGTCGCTGCTGTCAGAGGTCTGGCTTTTTTATGAAGTTCCTGTTTGACCTTGGGCAAGCCAGTTTTATGTTTGGACCTTAATTCCCTTTACTGCAAAATGAAGGCGATCATACTGGATGCTCTTCAGTGGCCCTCCTGTTTCTAAAAGTCTGAGGATAAATGAATGAATGGCCAGGTGAATGAATAAATGACAGCAGAATGGCTTAGGGATTTTCATAAGAGTTCAGTGGGCTTAAGAAGGTTGCCAAATCCATGCTCTTGGACTCTGAATTAGTTACAGTGAATATGAGCAGATCATAAGACTATGGGCATAGCCTTTTCTGATCAACACGTATTATTTAAATGTTTAATTATACAATATATATATTCAGAAACATATAAACATAAATGTGTACTTCAATAAATAGCTATTAAATAAACACCCCTATAGCCTTAATTCAGGACAAAAAAGAAGTAGCACATTGCCAGCAGCTCAGAGGTCCCTCGTGTTTTCCTACCAGTTCACAAGCCCCTCTTTCCCCTTAAGATCTAAATTGTACAGATAATTGTATCATGACTTTTGTGATAAGATTCTTTATTTGTTTTACAGTTCTGCTACTTATGCTTGTATCCCTAAATACTATGATTTAGCATCTCCTACTTTTGGATTTCAAGAATTAGCTCATTCTCTATGTAGTATCTTGTGACCTGGATCCAGTTTTGAAATTATGTTTGTGAGATTCGTTATACAGCTGTACTTTGTGCATTTTTATTGCTATGTGGTACGTCATTATCTGGTATATCCTACAATTCATCTTTTCAACTCTTGATGACATTTGAATTGTTTCAGATTTTTGACTCATATGAGCAATGATGCTTTTCATGTACCTGTGTTCTTCTCGTGGTGGGTGTATGTACGCATTTCTCTAGAGTAGACATTCTTAACCTGGAGTTATCGGACACCCACGGGAGTTGCTCGGTCATAGGATCATCAAACGGTCCTACAATTTTGAAAGTAGTTGTACCCATTCACACCCCGGTCAGCAGTGCATGAGAGTTCTTTCTGGCTCCCCATTCTCTTCAGCGTTTGATATCGATAGATTTCTTAATATAGATTTTGCTTCTCTAAATTTTAGGTTTATGAACTAGGACAGGCCTGAATACAGGAGAGACATTACTAGTGTAAGGAGTCTTAAGGAGTATGGAAGTGAAGGAGAAGACTACTATTTGTACAGTAGAGATTGTCAAATTTTATGTGTAAAACATGGTATCAGTCTGTTCATTCACTCATTCATGCAGTCAACAAATATTGATTGAGCACCTACTGTGTGGCAGTTACCATGACAGCTTTCATGGAGCTGAGAGCCTCAATGGGGAGAGAGACACAAATCAGTGAAAGAGTGTGTGAGTGAGGGACCAACTTACACTGGGAGGTGAGGAAAGACACACCTACAGCTGAGAACCACAGGATAGGCAGAGGTAACAGTTGCAGATTGGAGCCTTCCAGATGGGGATAGGAGCATTGACAAAGAGCTTGGTCAGGAGACCACTGTATATCTACTACTGAGTGAGGACGAAAGATGGAGGTAGATGTGTAGGCAGGGGTCAGGTCATACAGTTCACTGAAGGCCATATGAAGAAGTTTAGTCTAAATGATAGCCTCATTTTGAAGCCCTGCAGTGTTTGAAGCAGGGGGTCATGTGATCGGACTTCCTTTTGAAAAGACAACCCACAGTAGTGGAGAAAGGAGGTCATCGTAGTTTGGTCTAGAATTGTGGTGGTGGAAGGTGGCAGAAGATAGGAAGTCGGCAGACATACAACTTGATAGGTTCTGTAGCTACTTAGCAGGTGAAATCTAAAGGCTTTGATGTTAGATTAGTTATTGAGGCAGAGTGAAAACATCCAAGTCGACAGCTACCTATCTGGCCTTCACAACGGTATTGGAGGAGGCAACGTTCACAGAGATGGGGCACTGGAAGAGGGCAGGAGGTGGGGAGGGGAGACCATGTTTGGTTTTTGACCTGTTGGTTTTAAAGTGCCTTTGAGATACTCGGCGTGGCGCTCTGCCGCCCACTGTGTGCCTTTGAATCCTGGCACAGCCCCTTGTGGGGCCCAGGGGCAATGATTTAGCATTGTTGTGCCTCACTTTCCTCGTCTGTAAAATGTGAATAGTATTAGTAACCGCCTTCTATAGTTCTTGTGAGGAATACGTACAAAATGCTTAGAAGAGATATGGCGCTTGTTAAGAGCTCAATAAATGTTAGTTATTTTTATTTTTGTTTACTATTATTATCTAAGAGGAGATGCGAATTAAGCAGTTGGATTTAGGGGTGTTGAGCTGAGAAAAGCATTATTGAGCTAAAGATATTATGTTATGAAAATGTCCAAAAATCTTTAAAAGTAGGAAGAACAGTGGAATCAAACCCCATGTGTGCGTGCTGCATTTTTGACAGTGATCAGTTCATGGTCAATCCTGTTTCACTTATACCCTTCATCTAGATGCACTATGTCCCTATCTTGGATCATTTGGAAGCAAATCACGCATGTACACTAGTACATTGACAGTTCAGATCGTATATGGAGATAGAAATTCAAGAGTCATCTGCATATAGGAGGTCACCTAAATCCAGGGTGAGAAGAATATCAAGTCTTAAGACATGCCAACATTGGATGGCTGAATAGGAGGGAGTAGGCCTACAAAATAGCCAGAGGAACAGTGTCAGAGAGGTAAGACAAAACCCAAGGGCTTATGGTATCCTCCAAGACCAGGTGAGAGAGTGTTTTAAAGAGAGTACTCAATAGTGTCAAATATTGCCAAGAAGTCAAGCAAGGTGGGCATGCAAAGGGTCCACTGGCTTAGGCAACATGAATGGCATTCATTTTTCAGTAGAATAACAGGGAAGAAACCAAATTGTTGTAAGTTAATTTGGGAATAACAGGTGAGGAATGGAGACAGTGGGTTTAGATGATTACTGCAAGTAAGGAATGAGATTAGTCTATTGCTGGAGGGGGACGTGGATATGAGCAAAGACTTTTTAAAGTCCTCATGGGAAGAATCTAGTTGAGAGAAAGAAATTTATGATTGAGGGGAGAGAAGGGATAGTTAACAGTGGCAAGTTCCTGAGAAGGGGGAAAAGATTCAGAGCACAGGATTAGCCTTGGAAAGGACAAAGCCTCCCTCATTGAACATTGATTTCAAATACAGATTCCTGAGCTTCGCATCCAGAGATTCTGATTCAGTAGTTCTGGGTTGAAGCCCAGGAATCTGCAATTTAAAAAGTACCCAGGGCTTCCCTGATGGCACAGTGGTTGGGAGTCCACCTGCCGATGTGGGGGGGCACGGGTTCGTGCCCTGGTCCGGGAGGATCCCACGTGCTGCAGAGCGGCTGGGCCCGTGGGCCATGGCCGCTGGGCGTGTGCGTCCGGAGCCTGTGCTCCGCAGTGGGAGAGGCCACAGTGGTGAGAGGCCTGCGTACCGCAAAAAATAAATAAATAAAAATTAAAAAAAATAAAAAGTACCCAAGGTATTTCAGGAACAAGTGCTTCAACATATAAAAACAGCTCATACAACTCAACATCAAAAAAAAAAAAAAAAAAAACCCGAGCTTCCCTGGTGGCGCACTTGTTGAGAGTCCGCCTGCCGATGCAGGGGACATGGGTTCGTGCCCCGGTCCGGGAAGATCCCACGTGCCGTGGAGCGGCTGGTCCCGTGAGCCATGGCCGCTGAGCCTGCGCGTCC
>NW_020838204.1:0-12655 GCF_003676395.1 Aethalodelphis obliquidens | reverse complement strand
AAAAAAAAAAAAAAAAAAAAAAAAAAATGGGTAGAAGAAATGAATAAACACTTTTTCAAAGAGAAAATGCAGATGGCCAACAGGCACATGAAAAGATGCTCAACACTGCTAATCAGAAGGGAATGCAAATGAAAACCACAATGCGATAGCACCTCACACCTGTCAGAATGGCTATTATCAACAAGTCCACAAATAACAAAGTTGGTGAGAATGTGGAGAAAAGGGAACCCTCGTACACTGTTGGTGGGAATGTAAATTGGGGTAGCCACTGTGGAAAACAGTATGGAGGTTTCTCAAAAAACTAAAAAATATGACTACCATATGACCCAACAATTCCACTCCTGGATATATACCCGAAAAAAAACCCAACCAAACACTAATTTGAAGATACATGCACCCCAATGTTCATGACAGCATTATTTACAATAGCCAAGGCATGTAAACAACCTAAGTGTCCAACAGATGAATGGATAAAAAAAGATGTGCTGTATATACACAATGGAATACTACCTGGCCATAAAAAAGCATGACATAGTGCCATTTGCAGCAACATGGTTGGACCTAGAGATGATCATATTAAGTTGAAGTAAGCCAGACAGAGAAAGACAACTATCATATGATATCGCTTATATGTGGAATCTAAAAACTAAACTAGTGAATAAAACAAAAAGGAAGCAGACTCACAGATACAGACAACAAGCTAGTGGTTACCAGTGGGGAGAAGGAAGGGGGCAGGGGAAATATAGGGGTGGGGGAAAAAGGGGTTATTATGAAATTATATGAAATCCCGTGTATGAAACTTTTGAAAATTGTAAAGCACTATAGAGTTTAAAGAAGCCTTCATTCAATAAAAAAATTTTTGAAATAAAAAGTAGCCAGCATATTTCAGATACAAGTCAAGGACCATCTTTGATAAACATTGACCTGCAAGTTAACACTAAAATGCTTGCTGTGTAGGCACTACTTTAACGTCTTCAAGTAGGTATAGCATTCTTTGAGAGCGTTTTGATTTGTTTTCCTTAAAATATACTTTGGTCATTTTTTTCATTATACAAGTAAAAGAGCTAGGTATAGCAAAGTGTAAGGAAAATGAAATATAATCCCACCCCTCAAAATAGTCACTGATCACATTTGGGCATATTTCCTTCAAAACTTTCATTTTTCTATTTTCTCACCATATTTACGTTCCTATAGCTTGTTTGATTTTGTGTCCTCTTCCACTCAACATTAGAGTGTTCACAGTTTCCATGTTACCACACACTGTTTATAAACATTTTATGGGTGACCGCTTCCATGGTCTGTTTTTTCAACTACCTGCTTTTCTGGAATGCACATAAGCGAGGCTGTTGTCCCACACACATGCCCCCATAAGTATACCCCAGGTTATAGCCTACTCTGGCTGGTTAGCTCTAAATTCACACCTTTCTCTCTTATTCAAGAAAGCAATCATACTGTACCTCCCTGGACAATTCACTCTCCCCTACTTCTATATGACTGTTTCATACCTTTTTCTCTGTACTCATACCTTCCTCTTCTACCACCTTGAGCTTGAATTGAACATTTATCAGGGCTAGAATCTTGGTTTGCACCCCTGCAGTGCTACTCCCATTGTCCTTTATATCTCAACAGATGGCAAGTCCATTCTTCCAGTAGCTCAGTGGAAGCCATCCTTGACTCCTCTCTTTGTGTCATGCCCCACACCCCATTCATTAACAGGGGTCCCCAACCCCTCAGCCGTGGACCAGTATTGCTCCGCGGCCTGTTAGGAAGCGGGCCTCACAGCAGGAGGTGAGCGGCGGGCAAGCGAGCGAAGCTTCATCTGCCACTCCCCATCGCTCCCCATCGCTCGCGTTATCGCCTGAACCATCCCCACCCCACCCACCCCATCTGTGGAAAAATTGTCTTCCCCGAAACTGGTCTCTGGTGCCCAAAAGGGTGGGGGCTGTTGCATTAGTATATCTTGCTGGCTCTACCTTCACATATATCCAAAATTATACGCCTTCTCACCATCTCCACTGTTACTGCCCTTATCCACAGAACCATTACCTCTCAGCAGAAGCACTGGACTCCCAACTGCTGGCAGCAGTATTATTTCAGAGTCAGAGAGGGGAGCACCTCTACCTCAAGCCCAGGCTCTAGATAAGGCTCTAGGCTGGAACGTGGGATTGCAGTTGAGTAAATATCATATTTAGGGAACGCTGTGTTGGAAGTTCCAAACGTGTGCTCAGGGTAGGGATGGCTGCTGTCAAGGTTGCTGCTTTAATACACTGATGAACAGAGATGAAAACGTCTAGCCCCTGATTGATCTAGGCAGGGAATTCCAACTGATAGGGCTTCAGAAGGAAGAGTCAGAGCCCATGATGAATGACAGGAATGGGGTCTGAGAGAGGGGTGCCCTATTTGGAGGTAGGGAGCATGTATGCTTGAGGAGAGGTGCCCCCGCCACCCTAGGAATTCCTGTGCAGAAACGAGTAGTAATATTGTGTTGGCATTGCTGGTGACTCAGGAAGGGCAAGGCAGGAGTGAAGACTCTCCCGTGCGTAATTGAGGGAGCGATAGGGATGCTCTGTGAGACTAGACGTGGGTCATTTTGAACCAGCTCTGGAGGCTTCCCTTTAAGGTTGTGCCCGTCTTTGCAGCTGGCCACCAGGATCACACTCGGAAACCTGTCATCTGACATCCCGTCGGTATCTTTAAACATAGCCCAAGAGGACACGAAGACCAAGGAAAGGGGGGTTGATACCTTTGATAGTCATTTCTTTCCTTCATTTAAACTACGGTCGGTCTCTTTACAGAATGACTAATGCAGCTCTCTTTGTGGCCAACTTTGAGAGTGTGTGGATTCTGAGACCAAATATGGCCCTTTAGGTCTTAATGAGCCCATAGAGTGAAGACAAGGCATCTGGCTTACAAAACGTGTTTTTACAGGCGATAGGAGCCACCTTTGGATGCTGCATTGATGTTTTTTCCCAAGTAGAGTCTATCATGACAGATTTCTCCATTAAATTATGGCTGGAGGCACAGAACAATGCCTGCTGTGCTGGAATGTTCCAGGAGAGCCCACTGAGAGCACGAGTAATGAACAAGCAGTGGTATTTGGGCCAGTTCTGTTGTACTCTGTAGACAGTCACAAGGATAAAGTTGTCTTGTTGGCATTTTGAATGAGTATAGGGAGTGATTCAAAGTACTTTCTTACAATTAAGATTCACAGAAAGTCATTATCAATTTAAATATCTTCTCTAATAGCCAAACTAATGCAAAGTGGGTCTTATCTTTTATATTATGGATTAGTCATGCAAAGTAAGATAATGAGACTGTTGATGACATTTACAGATAACTCTATCAGCAGTGAGAAGAAAAATATCTAGTCTTCAAAACCTAGTAGGAGTAAAATTTGAGTCACAAATGTTAGCGTGCTCGCATTTTGCATATTTCTAAAAATGTTTTTACATGATATGCAATTTGCAGAGAAATGTGTTTTTACTGGCCAACAAGCATATTTCATTTATATACTAAACATCATTCTTTCCTTTTAGCTTTTTACTAAAATGTTTTTACCACTAGTTTTATAAAATCAATAAATTATGAATAAGGAAAGAAAGAGAAAAGGAAAAAATCATACACCAGTTAATGAAGCTGTACAGGAATGTGTTCCTTCTTATGAAATCGGTTTTGTTATAATATGCTTTTTCATAATTAAGGGATTAATTAGATTCGTAATACCCTTTTGAGGCAGTCAGCATTAAACCCATTTTATACCTAGAGGAATTGAGGTATGAAGAAACGGATTTTTCTCAAGGTCACAACAAGTTTAAAGTTGTAGTTTCAAGAATTGAACCTCAGGATATTGATATCTTGCTTACATATAGCAATACACCATGGCGTGTGTGTGCATTGGAGGTTTATTTTCTCATATAAGCCATATAGCTAAAGTAAGCCTCCAGGGAAAGGTAAGATAATGTCCCATCTCAGTTTAAATTCGGGGAACAGATATGTGGCTACAGGTATGGTAAGAATAGGAAGTCCCATAAGATGTTGGCAAACGACCCTGGGAAATAGTCGTTCCAAGTATTTCCGTAAGGCCGGGGTCCAGCACTTCCTCAAGGGAGCAGTGTATCCAGATAAATCTCATTGGACTCATTATCTTAAGTCGTAGTCCCAGGGCTCATATCCCAGCTGTGTCGACAAGTTGCTGTGTGACTTTGGTAACTGACTGACTCTCTAGGGTCGCTTTTAGCCCTAAAATCAGAGAATGCGCAGATCCTATGCAATGCACAGTGATGTTACACAGTGCTGGCTTGAAGGGGTGCTGACAGTTAATCTGGATAATTAGTTTTATTCTAACAGCTCTGGGAACTTAAACCAACACACGTTCCCCCCTCTGCCTTGCTGTTTCCCCTCAGACAAGTGTTTTTAGAGAACCTCAGGGTTCTTGACCCTAACTTTCCTGATCAGTCTAGAAATATTTACTTGTATTTCTTCAGCCGTGGTATTTACCTTTTTAGGTACCTTGCAGTTAGTAGTGCTTCTTCCTATGGTCGATAGTATTGTTGCCACAGATAATAGCATTGACAGAGTTGGAAGAAAGCCCAGTGATTTAGTCCACTTGAATCCATTATCAAGGGTTTTTAGGGGTTATATAACCCAGTTCCTCCTTGTTATATTCCCCTGTTAAAAATTAACCATCTGGCTTGGTAGAAGCTGCCTTCTAACTGTTTTTCATAACAGAGGCCCTTGTGCCAAGTGTTGGTTTCCATGGAAATGATTTAAAACATGCACTAAAATCTGGGAATGGCTGTGTTTTCCCCATCTAATGGCTTCCATTGTCTTCTATAACACCAAATTTCTATTTTATGGACTCTTACATAATTGTCACCTGTTGGGACACTACCGGAATAGGGTCTGGGGTTCAGGGGCATGGATCTACTGTCTCTCAGGGTTATAAATGTTGGATAATTGTGGAGAAAACACAGAGAACCGAATATCTTAAGTCTGTTACGTAAATGAGTAAATGATTCAGAAACTGTTAATAAAACACCATATTAAATGCTTTAGGGTAAATTCTAAAGACTTAAAATCCCTCTACTCTTGGAAAACTTATTTGACTAGAGCCATTAAAGGTTAAAGAAACTATTTTTTATGGACCAAAATTCACTTTTCAAACTGTCATGCTACACTTTGTCTCCTGAGCTTTCTGAGTACTAGGTTTTAGTACTCTAGTACCCTTTAGTGCACTAACCCTTTCAAACAGTTAGTTTTCTGGGCAAAGCATATGTGAATCATAATGGAGGGCATCAGAATCTTTTCCACTCTCAACTCATGAGTAACTTTTCAACCCAAACTGGTGAAAGTTCCTGATAAACTAAGAGCAGCCAATCACTTCTACTATAATACCAATATCTGCTTTCAGGAAAGTTACTGGACTGAAAAAGCAAACATTTAAATACTAACAGAAGTTGAAAGGAAATTCCCTTTGGTGCAATTAAATGATCCACAAATGAAAAGTAAAGAGAGAAAAAAGTGAAAGTGTTCAGAGGGATAAACATGGCTTGTTTTGGGAGTTGGACCTGTTTTGGGTAATTTAATGCACACACGTGAGGGAGAGCACCTCATTTGTGCAGAATTTGGGGTATTAAAAACTAGCCTATACAGGCATTTTCCATAAAAGTGAAGCCATATCTTTAATCATAACAACATTAGCATTTTGTTCTCTTATTACGAGGTACTGTGGCAAAGATCATCCATACTTATTTAATCCTTATAACAGACCTGTGAGATAGGTAATGTCACTCTCCCCATTTTACAGATGAGGAAACTGAGGCGCAGAGTGTTTAGATCTCTTCTTCACTGTCTCTTGTCCAGCTATTAAGTGTCAGAGTTGAATGTGTGTGCAGCTTTTTTCCATGCTGCACTGCCTCTCATAGAAGTATGTCTCTATGTGTAACCATTTTGGATGGACTCAGAACGTGTTTCTTAACCTTCCTTAAGAGTGTACAGCAGACATAATTTATCTTTTCTTTGATGGCTTAGAAATGACTTCCTATAAGAGACCTTCTGGACTAATCCCGTCATTCCCCTAATCCCTGTTTACTTCACTCACCAACAGATGATGCCCAAATTGCCCAGACACTTATCTTCACATAGCATTCTAATCTGACCCCATTGCTCATCCTTGACTGACCTTCCAGAATGCTCTTTTGTGCTCTCCGGAACACACAGTCCTCAGCAAATCCCTCAGTATCATCAACCTCTTTCAATATTTCCTGCATGTTCAGGGTCCAGCTGAAAGCTGGCATTCAGCTGCTGTTACAGACTTTTCCACAGCCTTCTGAAATGGGTAGTTGAGTTTTGCTTTCTGTGTGTCACTTGCTTCCATGCTGTCGATTTCAACACTCTTAATTTCTGGGGGGGGGGTTTGTCCACCACTTCTCCTGTCAGCATCCTTAGTCCCTCTTATCGTGGGTCTATCCAGTGGTGTTTTCTTCCATTCCACTCCAGTTGCCCATCACTAGACACACTCCAGACCTTGTCATTAACAATAAGAGCTTCACAGTCCAAATCTCTATCTGGGGGCGTCACTTTCTGAACAATGTGACCTGTGTAGTGAGCTCACTTGGAGTACCTCCGACGCCAATTCTTTTACCCCATCATGACCTGTTAGGAATTGATTGGACCACATTTTTGACTGCTCATATTCTCAGCCTCACGCCATTATTTTCCTTCTTACTGGTTTACATCCCATGCTCCACTTTTAAAATCACTCCCTTGCGTGCTCTCACGGCTCCCTGGCACCCCTCTCCTGTCCTCCTTGCCAGTCTCCCGTAGACTCTGCCCCTGCCCCTGAGCAAGCTCCCTGTTGCTGCAGGAAAACCCATGACTGGACACTCAGTGCTGCCGGGCAGTCTTGTTACATTTCCCAGTATTTTCATTTCCACACTCTTGAAGAAGACCGCTTCAAACTTTTCCTGTCTTATCAAACCTCCCATACCGTTCCCCACATCTAACTTTGAACTGCAAGCCTCGCATTTTACTTTACTGAGAAACTAGAAGCAGTCAGATGAGAGTTAGCTCTCTTTTCTCCCCATTACCAAGGCTAGAGACCTAACGTCTTGTACCCATGTATTCTATTCTTTGAAACTGTTGTACCAGATTAATTGTCCCTACTGAAATGTCTCTGCTTGGACCTCAGCTCTGCATCTCTTATGGCATACTCAAGAGAAATATGCACTTCTCCCAACGTATACTCAATTTCTCCCTCTTTACTAGATCATTCCCGCGAACAAAATAGCTTGCTATGCTAGTTTCCATCTTAACAAAAATTTTTAAAAGCCTAAGCCCTCTCTTAGAACTCACATCTTTCTCACTAGATGTGGTGTACTCCCCTTATTTCTCTACTTGCCTTGCTAATCAAAGCTCCTGTCTTACCACCCATGACCCCACGTGTTCTTCTTAACCACTCCACTGAAACAGCACCTATCAAGGTCACCAACCACCTCCATCTTTCCCAACAGCCTCTCCTCACGTGACTCATTTTTTCAGCAGCAGTAGACACAGTTGGCTACACCTTCATTCTGCAAATGTCTTCTCTATACTTTGAGGCCCCACAGTTGCCTTGTTTGCCATTCAACTTCCATGCTGTGTCATCTCATTCTCTCTTGCTGTCTTTCCTCCTCCAGTTTCTAAATACTAGAACATATTCAGTGAACCATCCTCCTTCCTTTTCTTTTCTGTGTATTTACACTGTTTCTCAGTAATCTCACACTTTACCATGGTTTCTTATACAATTTATATTCTGGTGACTTTTGATATCCAGACTCAGCATCCAACAGCACACACAATATCTCCACTTGGAAATCTAAGAGGTACCTTGCTTTTAACATGTCCAAGAGACCACTACAGCCGTCATCCAGTCCTACGCTTCTCCCCGATCTTTTCCATCTTTGTCATTTTCCCATTGTAGATGGACTTGACGCCAATCTGTCTCACTTCCCATCCTGGAAATTCTGCCGGCTCTGCCTTCAATATGTATTCTGAGTTTGGAAACCTCATGATGTCTCTTCAACGCTACAGCCAATGGGATCTTGTTAAAAGTTAAGATAGATCTGAGTAAAAGCCAACCTATAAATAAGGCCCTATAATTCCTTTCGTATTCTGGCCTCCTCTGTCTCTCTGAAGTGCAGTCCTGCCACTCTCCCCTTAGCTCCTGTTACCTGCTGTTTCTCAGACAGACCTCAGACCCTTTGCACTTACTCTTTGCTCTGCTGGGGATGCTCTCCTTGGCCCTGCTCATCACAGTTACCTTCCCCAGCTGCTGCTGTCTTCCTGGCACCTATTTTTACAGGAAATTGTATTTTAAAAAATTTCTGTTTATTATTATTTTCTCTCACACTGGAATGTCAGCCCACCTGTTTTGTTCATTCCTGTGTGTCTAGGAAGTTGTTCAATAATTGTGGAATGAAATATCCTCTCCTTCTTGTTTTGGCTCAGACACTCTCTCTCCCCCGGCCCTCCCTGCCTGGGGGGACTTGAATAGAAATTTGACACTGCAATTCCTGTCATCTGTCTTACAGTGTTAGTATTCAGCTTGCAGTGGACCAGGGACACATAAATGACTAAAGGACCCTTTATAATTATGGACAGATTTTAGGAGAAAGAAAATATCCCAGACACCCCATTATCTCTTCATACTTAACAGCTTTTACAATGGAAAACAAAAACCTTTTCATTCAAATTCAACTAACATGTTGAAAATGTTAGGTACATTTATGTCCCTAACCTGATTTGAAACTGAAAATAATGTTAGGAACAACGTAGGATTTCTATTTTACAGATGAGAAACTAGAACCCAGTGACATTATAACTTGCCTAATAAGTTCCACGTCATAAGTGGTGTAGACCTGACTTCAGTCCATGTCCTGAATACTCTCTACTAAGTCATGGTGGTGTTGGTTATTTGTTTGTTTGTTTTTTCGGTATGCGGGCCTCTCACTGTTGTGGCCTTTCCCGTTGCGGAGCACAGGCTCCGGACGCGCAGGCTCAGCAGCCATGGCTCACGGGCCCAGCCGCTCCGCGTCATGTGGGATCCTCCCGGACCGGGGCACGAACCCGTGTCCCCTGCATCGGCAGGCGGACTCTCAACCACTGCGCCACCAGGGAAGCCCTGTTTATTTGTTTTATTTTGTGAGTTGTTATGCATCGAAGACAAGGTTAACAGAGCAAAAGCTGGGAGAGTTTATACATTGGTGTGAATGAATTTCAAAATATGTGATATCAAAACTGATCACTGGTAGGCTGAGAGGCAGTTAAGTACCAGAAGGGCAGAAGGGCACTAGGAACAAAGTGTTCTGGAAGAGTGCAAAAGCTACAGCAAAGTTTGCTTATTTTACGATCATAATAAAATGAGTGTGTGTGTTTGCGTTTGCTGTAGGAGAGAATACTATAAATCTGTGCAAAGATAAAGCTGAGCATAAAATTATTTTATGAAGCTATCATTATTATGAATATCAATGAATATCAGTAGTATAATATCTTCAGGCTGAGTTTGGCTGGGCTATTTGTTCACGTTAAGTAACCTCAGACTACCTTTTCCCCCCCAGTTCTTATATTTTATTTTTAAAAAATTGCTTTTTGTGAAAGTTTCTACCTCCACTCCTCCCATCTCAGCTGTTAAATAATTCATTCCAGATATTCTCATTCTTACCCAGAATAATACGTGTATGCATATGTATACACATGCACAAGAAAATGGTGTGTGCTATAGATTTTGTAACTTATCTTTTCCTCTTAATATATTACAGTGATAGCTCTAGGCTAAGTACATATAGATATAAATTGTGTTTGTGTTTTAAACACGTGCATGGCATTTAATTGTGTGGCTATATGATATTTTATCTAATTTTCTTCTGATGAGTATTCAGGTCTCGTCTTTATATTTTTACTTTTTTGCTCTTGCAAACGCTGTTGTAGTGAAAATCATTGTAATGATATTTTTAAGGACTCACAATTTTGTTTCTGAAGGATACATTCCTAGAATTCAAAATGTTGGGTCATAAAACATTCACATTTCCATTTTTAAGAGGTACTGAAAAATTACCCTCCAAAAATTTGTACTACTTTACACTCCAGAAAAATAAATGCTTACTTCCTTATACTTTCAGAAAAAATTGGATGTTCCAGATCTTTCCAGAAAAATGTGTCACGTGCAAAATGATCTTTCTTCATTGTATTAATTTTTTCCTTTAACTATTAGTGAGGTTTGCTGGCAATTTATAGCTCTTCTATCTATTTCCACTGTTATCACCCAAGGTTCTGCCCAGTAACATATGACATACTCAACTGAGGCAAATTTAGGAGGGTTAAATAGAAGGGACCACTTATAAGGGGGAGTACAGTGATTATCAAAATTTTTGGACTCCATACCACTTTATACTCTCAAAAATTGTAAGGACCTCAATGTACTTTTTATTTATGTGTGTTATCTATCTGTGCTTAATGTGTTAAACTTCAAAATTAAGTATTTTAATAATATCAATTCCATTTAAAAATATTAATAAACCTATTATAAGTTAATATATAAACATAATTTATGGAAAAGAACTGTATTTTCCAAAACATATTTAGTGAGAAGAGTTGCACCGTTTCACGGTTTTACAAATCTCTTTAACGTCTGGTTTAATAGAATATAGCTGTATGTTTACTTGTGCATTCCATGTGTTGCGGAAAAGGTAAATAACATCTTATCATCATGTTGAATGATGATAAATTTGACCTCATACAATCTCTGAAAGTGGTGCAGGGCCTCAGGGGGTCTCTGAAGCACACTTGGATGACCTCTGTTTTAAGAAAACAAGGGCTAATACAGTACCCCAGAGGGAGCAACAGCAGGGAGCTCTTAACACCACTAGGCCTGACGGGCAAGGGTGGCCTACCAAAGGGGAGGAGTGCCTGACAGGAGCTATGTTCTTTGATGGAGAGACACAGCCAACCCATAATGACCTGGCAGGAACAAAACTGGGGGGAAAAGAACCCTCCCTGATTCTTCCCCTTCCCTCACCTCCTTACAGTACCTCCCGTTGGCCAAAACCCACCAGGAGCTAAGGGGCAATGGAGCCAATTGATACAATTCATAGGGGTCAACATCCCCACATATAGAGCCATAGAAAGAACAGGGAGGGCAAACAGGAGATACCTAGCACATCCATTCCATTTCTTTTGACATTTGGATTGTCTTTCTATTGGATTATGGAAGCTTTTTTTTAATGTTGAGATGGATCAGTACTATGTTAACTAAGTAGCATTTTCTCCAGGTTGACAACCTGCATTTGAACTATTGTTGACAATGCCTTTCATAATATTGACTTGTTTTTATGTTTTATTTGCTCAAAAACAATTTTTTTTGGTTCACTGCCCTCCATTCCACATTTATATATGTGGAATTTCTGGAAACATTCTTCCAATAATTTAATATTGTAAGTCTCTGAAATACATTTATTTTATATGAATAAACAAATGAGTTTCATTTTATTCCAAAAATGTTCCAGAGTAATTGAATTAAAATTCATAATGGTAGATTTGACATGCTACCATTATGATATATTTAGTTTATAGGTAGACTTGAGGCTATTTCAGAATATTTTTTTCCTTTCTGATCTAGTTGTCATTCCTTGTTCAATATCTATCCCATTTTACTTATAATAAGTTTATCACATATAAGATATAAAACATTATACATTAATATATAATAACATACATAACAATTCTTTTGTACGTATATACATACATTCCTCAGCTTGTTAACTTTGTTTAAATCGTAAAACGTAGCCTCTGGAGAAGAACCAGTGTCTCCTCCTGTGTGTGCAGGGATGGTGGAAAGGGGGAATGTGTCTCCTTCAGTGTGTGAACTTTGTGATCTACAGCTGCAAGGCCCTGTTTTGCTGACCTCTATGTCATCAGTTGGATTTTAGGAAGTTCAAGTTGACACAGATAAATCGACTTCCCAAGAAGTCTGTATGTGTCAGTGAAAATATATATATTACAGGAGAAACATGTTACACTCTTACTCTACTTTTAAGGAGGAAGAAACTTTGTGGTTCTGAATTATCCCTTGTTGTGCTGAGCAGCATAATTTTTTGAGATGCAAAATTGAAAAATCTTAGAGAATGAGAATGTTCCCAATAAAATGTACATGGACAGAGGTTGAGAAAAATAAAAGATCCAGGAAGCAAGATGGTGAAGTGATAACTACCCAAGTAAAAGAGCGAGGTTTGAAGGGAGAGAAAGAAAAGAGTAGTCTTGGTTGAGTATGGAATTTAGAATTTATCATGAAGGGATGGGTGAAACAAAATTCAGGAAGTTTGGCTTTGTGATCACTGCTAATTACTTTCTTTGTACCCTCATGAAACCATCTATAAAGATGTATATTGCTCTTAAGGGAGCTTTGGAGTCCAATGTGAGTTTCACCGTGCTGAAAAAGGTTTTAAAGTGGGAATGAAAATGCTCAGTTTTATCTGGATTATGACCTTGGCTCTTGGCTGTTTTCATTGCCTTCCCCAATTTCCTTCCTAGAGCTACGTTACCATAGATTATTAGGACTTCAGTTAACATTAAAGGAGGAAAATATTTGATGTGAGGTTTGAATGTGTTAGATTTGCTACTT
>NW_020838203.1:12755-31006 GCF_003676395.1 Aethalodelphis obliquidens | reverse complement strand
CTTATTTGGAGATAGGAGCTTTGCACGTGTGCTTAAGGTGAGGTCACGCTGGATTAGGGTGCTTCTAGTCCAGTGACTGGTATCCTTTTAAGAAGAGGGAAATTTGGACACAGACACATGCAGAGGAGACCACGCTATGAAGACACAGGCACACAGGAGGAAAGCTGTGTGACAACTAAGGCAGAGATGGGAGTGCTGCAAGCCAAGGAATGCCGGTTTGACTGGTGGCAGCCATGAGAGCCAGGAAGAGGCTCTCTTCTTCCCTGGAGCCTTCAGAGAGAGCAAGACCCTACTCGTGTGTTGACTTCTTATGTCCAGCCCTCAAAACTATGAGAGAATGATCTTCTATTGTTTCAAACTACCTAGTCGGTGGTACTACTTCGTTAGGGCAGCCTAGGAAACTCCTACATTGCCCAGGTCCAGGAAGTGTCTTCCTTCGAAGTGTTATCCTGTTGTCACACTAATTACTAGGCTGGTTTATAGAAAAATAGGGAGAGTGGCTGTCATTTGCATGTTTAAGAGTTTCTGTAGGAGGTGATACTCTTCACAATTCTGTGTGCCGGGGCTTCCACCAATTCTATTGAAGAACTCCTGTGGATAAAAGTTGGAAAGTTTAAATAAACCTAGGTCAAATCTTAGATCATAAGGCATTAAAAGACCTACAAATGTTATTTTGCAGGTTTATACCTTTACAGTCAAGAAGGGCTAGGAATTTTAGCATAAATTAACAGAATTACATAGAGCCCACTTGAGAATCTTTCAGATGCACGGAAATGAGGAGGTAGCAACATGATACCGTGGCTTTGGAGCTAAGAAACCTGGCTTGAACCTGGAATCTCAGTTCCTCTCCCTTCTCACTGTGTGATCTAGGTCAAGGCACATAATGGCTCTGCGCCTCCATTTACTCAGCTACAGAATAGGAATAATGACGCTGCCCCTTGGGGGTTTTGTGAAGAGTTGAGATGATGTAACACAGTACTTAGCAATGTGCCCGGCAGATATTTACACCCTTCGTCAACAGCTGTTATTACAATAGGTTAAACAAAAACCCAGAAGTATAGAAATATCTGTTTCAGAAAGGTAAAATCAATTTGGGAAATAATTTAGGCTGTAAAGAGCAAAGGCAGAACTAATTCTCAACCGTCTTCATTTAATGCCATCTACAAAGTTAGACTTTCAAGAGTTTCTTCCTCAGGTCTTTAAATTTCTTATAACATTACTTGTTGGAATTGCTCCCAGTAGCTCTGTTGAATGTTTAATATACACAGTTTCATGTTCACTTTATCCAGTTTTGTTTCGAATCTAGTCTGTTCACCTTAGAGAGTTGACCACTCATTTTCAGTTCCCTGGCGTTGGTATCTGCCATGAGCATCTATTTGCGCGGTTTGAGGCGGAATCTACCACTAAGCTAAAAGTGGGGGTTAGCTCGATCTCTGTTCTAATTTTGAAGGTCAGAGTTCTGTCTTCATCCTGGCGCCATGGCAGGGGACCAGAGCATTGAGGCAGAGGGCGGCGGGAGAGGCTGATCCTAGCATCACTGCCGGCTGTAGTGCTCATTTCCTTTCCTGCTTACCAGTGACACTACGTCCCAGTGCGTGAGCATCTGGGCATTTTACACAAATGTCTCAAGCTGCCTTGCTATCTTCTCCCTGCAGATGCTCTCCTCACAGTGTTGCCTTTGAAGTCAGGGGCCAGCAATCTTCAGCAGAGAGGAAGCAAGCAAATTGCAGCAGTTGGGACAGTTTGTTTTGCATCCTGTGTGCTCATTGGGGGAGCTTTTAGATCTCTGAGGCCATGAAAGAAGGTCTGCATTCAAACACCTCACCACTGACTTGGGGAGGAACGTTAATTAATATGACGCCGGCATCAAACATTCATAGCAAGGGGCAGGATATCATAGGGCATTGATTTTCAAATTGTGGTCAAGAGACCCCTGGGAGCCCCTGAAGTCTTTTTAGGGTGTCAGCAAAGTAAAACTTTTTCATAACACTAAAATCTTCTCTGGCTTTGGCATCCTCTTTCTTTCATGAGCATAGAGCGGAGTATTCCAAAGGCTACATGACAGGTGATTTTGCGATGGGCTGAATGCAGAAGCAGATATGGAAGTCCACCCTTAAAGAGATTTCTAACACTGTAAAGCCCTGCTACCCTCCTCATTAACTTACTTCTGGAAAATGGAATTATTTTATAAAAAATGTTATTTA
Organism: Aethalodelphis obliquidens; assembly: GCF_003676395.1. Classification (NCBI taxonomy): domain Eukaryota; kingdom Metazoa; phylum Chordata; class Mammalia; order Artiodactyla; family Delphinidae; genus Aethalodelphis; species Aethalodelphis obliquidens. The sequence continues at coordinate 28,802 of NW_020838203.1, read as the reverse complement.
TGTTTGTATGTAATGGTTTCATTATTACTCTTTCTTTCTTTTATATAATTTATTATAGATTCACACGCAGTAGTAAGAAATAATACAGAGAGGTCATGTATATTCTTTGTTCAGTTTACCCCAAGGGCAACATCTTGTAAAACTGCTGTACCATAGCACAGTCAGGTATTGACCTTGATCCAATCAAGAACAGATGGAACAATTCCATCCTCTGGAGGATATGTGGCCCTTTATTAGCCACACCCACTCCTCCCCGCCACCATAGCACCTGGCAGCCAGGGACCTGTTCTCAATTTCTATAATTCTGTTATTTAAATGAATTAATACATAAATACATTGACTTTTTATCAGTTTTGCTCCTTATACAGAACATTTCGATAGATATAACTCACAATAACAAAAGGTCTTTGGGATGTGCAGTAATTTTTAGGAGTATAAAAAGATCCTAAGACCAAAATGTTTTGAGAGCCACCAGGGTCATGGTTAGGATCACCAGCTTCTAGTTGTGAGTTGGACAAGTACTAAGCCTTTATGTCTATCGGTTTCTTCATCTGTAAAATGGGGAAAGCCTCATCAGAACATTAGGATTCAGTGAGTTCATGCATATAAAGCACCTCGAGCAATGCGGGGCACATAGCGATTACTATATAAGAGTTCGGGGTCATTTTTGTCGGGTGCCTACGTCTAGCCTTGGTTGTGGATGAAAAGGGCCAACTGAGGACACAAGCAGCTCTGCCCGTTGACCCCACGTTTGGAATATTATTTGCCCCTATTCTCTCTCCACGTCTAGATCCCACCTCTCATCAGTGACGGGTCAAATTCTCTACCTCTTCCGCTCAGTGTTTCTTGAACACCTTTGCACTCTCTGAAAACCTGGGTCACTCATTTGTGGCCCTTACACCTGCATTTAATCACATGCCGCATTAGCTGAGTCTCTGTTATAGCATGAGTCTCTGTTATATAGTGTGTCTTGACAGCACATCGGGATTGTGAGAGTCTGAGACTGTCTTGTAGGGTCTCCTCTATTCTTAATGCTCTGCACATAAGGGATGCTTAGGATATGCCTTTTTACATGAGTGAGCTATATGCCAAAATATAAGAACTGTATTACTCCTATGCCTAAACATTATATTTGATAAAGTATTTCCAGATTGAGGAATCCACCAAACTCTCTGTACTCTGTTTCTTGTTTTGTTTTAATTACTTGAGGTATTTTTATTTTTAATTTTATATTGGAGTATAGTTGATTAACAGTGTTGTGTTAGTTTCAGGTGTACAGCAAAGTGATTCAGTTATGCATATACATGTATCTTTTCTTTTTCAAATTCTTTTCCCATTTATATTATTACAGACTACTGAGCAGAGTTCCCTGTGCTATACAGTAGGTCCTTGCTGGTTATCTATTTTAAAAGAGATAACTCTGTACTTTTTAAGATAACCTGTGAAATTACTTACTACCAAGCAAGGTCTAAGAATGACAGATCGATGAAAAAAATTACCGATTCATAGTGATATCAACTCATTTATTGATATCAGTTGGAAATAAGGATATTCTTTTTATTCTTTCATAAACGCACAGTTATTTCACAAAACCCTTGCAAAGTACGTTTACCTTATTTCTGTATTTGGGAATTCTTCACACCTGAAATGTGGAAATTTGAAACAATTGTGCAGAACACAAGGACAACGTAAATATACAGTGACAAAAAATGTCTGATGCAGCGACAGCCCTAAATAGTAAAGGGTTGGCATGTGCCGAGACCCTGGGTTATGAGAGGCTTCTGGGCTTGGTGCCAGGGTTAAACCTGAGACCAGGGGTGATTGTGTGGTCTGATAGACCATTTTAGTTGGTCTGTAAATACCACAGACCTCCCGACTCCAGTGCTTCCAAAGTTAAACTACAGTAACAGCACAATGGTCTATAACATCAGTTATAGTTAGAAAATCAGGATCAAGTGACAGTCATGTTTGCATTGCCCTGCTATCCAAACCATGAGAACAGAATCCTTGGAAACTTGCTAAAATGGCATACTTGCGCTCAATGTTGATAAAATAATGTTATCTTTCTCTGTTTTCTCCTTTTTCTACTCAGTGATACGTGGGTGTTTTCTCCCTGTGCTGTCTCACCCAGCACCTGCCATAAATCTTTATAATAGCATGTGTCACACTGCTGTACTTACTAGTTTTCTTTTCCCAGGACTGAGTTCTTAACCTTATTTTGTGTCAGGTAAACTTTTAAAAATCTGATTAAAGCTCTGGATTCAAGCCACAGGAAGTGTAGCAGCATATGGTGGGAGTTTACGCATAGAGACTCCGGAGACACACTGCCTGAGTTTGAATCACAGCTCTGCCACTTCGTGGCTGTGTGACCTTGGAAAAGTTGCTTAACCTCTCTGTGCCTCAGTTCCCTCATTGACAATATGTGCATGATAATAATAGGAAATACTCGGTAGAGTTTTTGTCAGTTTGAAATGAGTTAATATAAATCACTTAGAACAGGGCCTAACCAGTAGTGGGCATGAATGAATGAATGAATGGACGAATACATATGAATGCAGAATTTTGCCAGCAATTTCCAAGTGTTGGTTGACCCCCGCCTCCCCAACTACAGGTCCTGGATCCCAAATAATCTGCCTTTGCTTTTGACTGAGTGCCTTTAGGAAAGGAGATGCGACTTATCCATGAGTATCTTCTGCATTGAACCTGGAACACAGGAGACTTTCAATAAGTTCCAAATATAAATGCAGCATATTCTTTTCCTTCCCTCTAAGTCTCATAGTTCAGGGGGCCTGTTACCTATCACATGAAAGGATATTGGCCAAATGCTGAGGCTTCCTAGCGTTCTTCAAACGCAGTGCTCTACAGGAGGCTGAGCCCCCGTCTAGTGTTAATTATTACTGTTACTAGTAGTATAACTATTGGTAGTAATTGGATCAATAATAAGAACAACTAAATAGTACATGCTTACCTCATGCCATCCATCTACTAGGTACTGTATAGACGTGGATTTTAATAATTTTACATACTAATTTAGTAATTACTCTCTGAGCACTTACATTGTGCTTGGATTGTATTTTTGAACCCACAACAGGGAGGTGTCATTGGTATTCCATTTTGAGTGTTTACAGCATTTTTTTTTTTTTTTTTTTTGCTGTTGTAAAGTTATTTGTAATTTACAAATGAGAAACAGGCTGGGAGATTTTGAGTAACTTGCCTGAGGTCACAGCATGGAGCAGGTCTCACTGACTACAAAGGTTCTTAGCAACTCTGCTGCCCTCAGGCTGATAAACAGAGGGAAACACCAGGGAACCCATTTGCCTCAGGGTTAAAAACTACCAGTTTCACTTTCCCCAGCTCTGGAGCTTTCTGGGGATTCCTCTTGGGGCATTGGCCAAGAACAGTTGGTTTAGTTCTTAAAAGGTGATACAGATATTTGTGGACTTTAGCATTTCTAACTCCAAAAGTAAGAGTCAGGGAAGAGTTAGAAAATAAGTATTTTTGTTGTGGTTAGCATCATATTTTGTCCCAGAATGCCTATCGGCTAATTCAGGTGAAGCTCCAAACATACTTATTTTTTCAAGTGAAAGATTTTTCATATTTACAGGAAAAATACAATATGCTTGGATGGTAATGTGTCTATAGCTTCATCCTTGCATTCCCAGATGTCCTCATAAAACGGCTATGTAAACCCCACCAGTGTTCACTCTGAGTTTTGTGAATTGAGTTCCATCATTAGAATCATAACTGTAAAGCTTAGTGAGAAATGGCAGTGTGACTCCTAGAGGCTGTCTTTAGGAATGCAGTACACTGGAAATACGGCAGTTCTTGCCCTTAATTTTTTCACCATTCCTCCCACCTTTCACTCTGTTCCCTCCCCACTCTTTGTCACCATGGTAACCTTTCTAAAACAAATTAGAATATTCCCTCCTTGCTTAGAAAGCATCATTGTCTCCCCTCATTGTCAAGCCTTGTTGTGCTTTGGAACCACTTTGGTACTTGATGATAAGCAGATGCATCACAAAGACTCCGAATCTGAAGACCTAGAGTGAAACTGAGGAATCTGCATGTCTTAGAAGTACCACGGTGAATGTTTTTAAATGGATTTTTATTGGAGTATAGTTGATTTACAATGCTGTGGTTGTTTCAGGTACACAGCAAAGTGAATCAGTTACACATGTACATAAATTCACTCTTCTTTAGATTCTTTTCCCACATAGGTTATTATAGAGTGTTGAGTAGTGTTCCCTGTGCTATACAGTAGGTCCTTATTAGTTATCTGTTTTATAGTTCCCAGGTGATTTTTGATGCTGGTGGTTTAAAAACTACGGTTTTGAAAACACTGACCTTCAGGATTTATGTCCATCTCTCTAATTTGGCTTTTAAGGCCTTGCTTGATTTGTCTCCGTGTACCAGTTATGGAAAGGTGTTTTTCAGTCATTAATGGATATTGCATTTTATGGAGTACCATCTTTGGCATTTAGATGGGATTTGTTAATGTTGCTCAGGTAGGTTTCCTAATATCTCTTCAAACCCACCCACCTCTTCTTCCCTTCTCCACAGTTACCGCCCTTACTTTGTCATCACTGTCTCAGTCGTGGCCTATTGCCCCGGCCTCTGGTCTTACACACTTTTAATCTGGCTTTCATACCGTAGTCAAACAAGTCTTTCAAAACGCTAAAAATATATTTAGCTACAATTTCTGTGAGCGTTTACTAAGTTCCAGACACTGCTTTTAACAGTTTTATCCACAGTCGCATTCAGTTATCCCCTAAGCCCTGTGAGATACATATGATTACTCGCCCTGTTATAAAGCAGAGTGTTAGCGTAGAAAGTAGTGGAACCAGGATGAAAAGCTGATCGTTTTAGCGCTCTGTTTAAAATCCCTCAGTGGGACCCCTTTACCTATATGACAAAAATCTCTGCTTCAAATATGACCCCAAACCTGCTCTGCCAGCTTTGTCTCCTTCCTCACACACTGCTCTACTATGCCAGTCTAATAGCTCTTCCTGAAATGCGTTATATGTTTTAAAACCACTAAAGTATTATGCATTATATATAACACATTTTGCAGAAGCCTTCACAAGGCTTTTGTTTGAATAAGAAAAATGCACTCTCCCTAGTCTGACAAACTAGGAAAAAGATGTCACATGCTGGGCAGATCCAGCCCCAAAGGAGCGTCCGTGGTGAGCAGAGCACAGGCTGGATTTCGGCTTCCCCTCCCCCCACCTCAGCTGCGTGTCTTTGTAGGATGCACAAAATTGTGTTGGGCCTCAAGGCCACTGTCATTGTATGTGCTGACCCCAGGGGCCGGAATGCCCTGTTGCTCTGCCTGGTGAACCATCCTTCAACACTGGGCTCAAATCTTTCTTCCTTTCTTCTCTCCCTCGCTTTCTCTTCCTTTTTTCCTTCCTCCCTTCCTTTCTTCCTATATTTCAACAAGATATTTACAGATGCCTACTATATAGAGGGATACCATGAGATAAACATGGTCTCATCCTTTACGGGGTGAGCAGACTAGCAGAGAGGAATCCTTATCCTCCTGGAAATGTTCTAGAGATCCTCCAGGCAAGCTGATCAGCCCAGCATTCCTGCTTTTATGGCATTATATGCACGTGACCCATCTGATCTACGTGACTTAGTTTCTTCAACTATGAAGTGGCGATAATGAAAAGCTCTCACTGTGTTAATATATCACTGTGTTGGTTTACAAAATCACCGGAAGTGCAGTCAGTGCAGAGAGTCTATAGTACTTATTATACTAGAAAGTCACTGAGGTACATCTGTTCATCTTCTAGAGAGAGTACTAATTAGAATTACCTTGCTGTTTGGTGAGGTTGGTTTCAGTAATGGGAGGATGGAGGTGGGAACAGGGAGGGATGGGGCTGGGATAGAAATATGGAGAAAGTTTTCTATCTTAGAGCCTGTATGAATATCTATTCTGTGGACTTGCTATTTTTCCATGCAAGGATGTTTAGTATACTCTTCATTTATTGGAAAATTAACTGGAGTGTTTAAATACAAATAACAGTAGTCATTGCAGATTTAATCAAGAGACAATGAACTGTGTCTTGACATATATTTTAAGTAAATGTGGTTTAATAGTGCAGATTGTCAATTTGATCAACGATTTTCAATAGAATCTGCAGGGGAAAGGCTAAATGTTTTCAGAGCAACCTACTAAAATATGATCCATCATTATTTAATGTTCAGCAGATCAAAAACATGGTTTGGTTTAAATACTTAGATATAACATGACACTGAAGAAAATAATTGAGGGAAAAGTGAAGTTACAAAATATAATCATGAAAGGTGTTCTCAAACTTAAATTATACTGTGGTTGCCTCACTGGCTGGTCCTGGTCTCTCTTTCCTATGTTCTGTTTTCACTCATTGTACCTACAATTATATTTTTTTCTTTCTAAAGAAGAAGTGAATTGAAAATCAGTGCCTTATCTAGTTACTCACAGGGCTTCCGTAAGTTTCTGTGATATTTGAGTAACCACTTGATGAATAAAATACTGATAAGTGAGTGTTACCTAAGTTGTGGCCCCTGTGAAAGGCATTATAACTCTGAAGGGCAGAGGGGAGCACAGCACTGTTAGTTTTGCTGTCTACCTGGAGCAGTCTGCTAGTTACCCCTGCCACCTACCTAAATTTATTCACCCCTTCTTCCTGTATATATTATATCCCATCTACGAACAATATTTCCCGGCCTCTATTGAAACTAGGTGTATAATTTGCCTGAGTTCTTTCTTTTCCTTTCCCTTGGGCCAGAACACAGAATCATGGCTTCACCCAGGCATGACCAGACAAAGACATTACTCTCAGGCAGTGTTTTTCAATCAGTTTGCCCTCCAGGGGACATTTGGCAATATCTGGAGACATTTTTGGTTGTCACAACTGAGGGGTGAAATGCTACTGGCATCTAGTAGGTAGAGACCAGAGCTGCAGCTAAACATCTTCCAATGCACAAGATAGCCCTCTCCCCTATGACAAAGAATTACTCCTCCCCGGTATGCCAGCATTGCTGAAGTTAAGGAACCGTGGCCTAGTGGGCACTGGACATTAGAAAAATTTTGGGAATCTGGGTTCCTGAATAGTCTTGTGGACCAGAGCTACCCCATCAGCCTTGGATGGCCATAGAAATAAACAAGAGAGAGAAATATACTTCTGTTTTATCTAAGCTACTGTAATTTTGGCCTCTTCTTTGTCCTCTGAAATAGGTAGTAATATTCTTAATCTTACAGATGATGAAGCTAAGATTTATTGAGATCAAATGACTTGTCCAAGATCACATACAGGTAGTAGATAACCAACCGGATGTTCAAAGGCAGATGTGTCTGATTCCAAACCCTGTTATCCTTATACTCTACCCCACTGCCCCACTTCAGCACTCGACTCCAAGGCTCTGTCCTTGACCTAATGAATGAATGAAACTTCCCCTAAGGGTTGGATATAAGCATCTACCTATATTCTTAAAACTCTCACAGATAATTCTAATAAGCTATCAAAGTCACTGCTGTTAAAAAATATATATATATAGAATTAAGTACCATTTAAAAATATTTAATCAATAAAACCTCTATGTGATTTTTGTTTGGCTTTCTCTAGCTTTTAATTCTCAATTTTTAGTTATTAGAAATATTAGTATTTCAAACCTACATTTCCCCTTACATCTCCTTCTCTGGTGTAGCTTGCTAGAGCATGATTTGTTGTGGAAGTACTGATAGTGGTATAGCTTCTCTACTGCCTTTTTGGCTTTTGCTCTTCTCTCCTATGAGCTGGGAGATTATGGCTAAGGCCTACGTGTGAGGAACCTACAAGGTGTGATAGCCTCAATTTAGGAGCTAAAGGAATTAGTGGCTGATCCAGTTTAAGAAAGATCTCTGAGGCAGACTGGAGTCTTGGCCATGTAAGCAGGATTCAAGACAGAATCAAGTAGAACAGCAAAGTTTGAACTAAGATCTTTACCAATAGCTAGGCAAGTCCCTGGAAACTTTACATCTTAAATAGTACGTGCTGGTTGCTCAGGAATTCTCTAGTCTGCTCTATCTAAAGGCCAGGCCGGTCCTGGTCGCTAGCACAGGAGGATGACACATATTATATCTAAAACCCCTGGGGACTGTGATTGTAGCCTCATCTCCTCCATCTGGTTACCAGATGGGACGTCTTGGAATTTTGGTGAACTTGGCAGAGTTTGAGGCTCTTTCTCATTACAGCAAACACAGGGGTCCTGGGATCAGAAACGTTCTAATTGTTCCTTCCATTGAGACTTGATGTAAGAGAGGTCCTTATGAAGAGATCAGGTTATGAGATGCATTATTTAGCATGAAGACATTGTTATGGCATCAATCTCTACATTATGCTCCCTTCACTAAAATAAGTGTCAATCTTAGAGATGTTTGGGTAGAAGCACATTCAATTGCAAACTGGATTCAAGTTCAAGAGCTTAGGGATATCAAGTTAAGAGTGTAGGTCTGGAGACAGGAATGCATCAGAAATAAAGTGGATAGCAGATAAGAGGACGAAATAAACCGAGACGTAAAATCTAGGCAGTCACGAATGTTAACATCCATAAGAGCTGAAGAGGCAGAGAGATGTGGGGATTTAGCTAGTCAGATATTCAGGAATGGGTAGGAAACACCTGCAGACTGAATATTCAGCACTGAGAGACAACAGAGTTCTAGGATCAAGAGCATTTACGATTCTCATTTAGGAAGAAATTCATTTCCCTGTAGTTTCCCCATACTCCCTGTGGAGAGAATGTAGGTAATTGAGAGCATCTGATTGATGTTAAAAGTTATGGCATTGACTGGAAGAAATGGATTTGTACAGATATTAAAATTACAATTTATTTATTCATTTTAATTGGCATTTGTTGAGCCCTGTTTTGGGTATGTCTCATTCTAGTTGATGGGGAAGGAGGTATGAATAGATCATGGATGCTCTAGTAATTCACTGTCTTTTAAGGAGACAGAGAAGCCTGCCATTAACAGGTGGACTACAATACAGTATGAGAAGTGACATGATGGTAAATATTGTACAGGTTGTTGAGGGAGACCAGAGAAGGTTGGAGGGATCAGAGAAGACTTCCTGGGAAAGATGGGACCTGGGCTGATTATTGAAGAGTAAGTAAGAATTAGGCAACAAAGTAGATGGAGTCAAAGCATAACATAGGCTGAGGGAAAAGTACAAAGGTATGGGAACATGAGAGATCTTGGTGTTTTGGGGTTCATACAATGAATATTTATAGAGCACAAAAATTGTACCAGGAATGGATTTAGGTATTGGGATATATTATGATTGAGGCAAACAAGATCCTTAAGCTCATGATTCTTGCAGTCTGTTGAGAGAGACAAATACCTAAAAGGAAATTTAATAGAGTGTGATAAGTGCTTTGAAAGGGGCAATAACAGAGCACTGAAGAGGGAGCACAAGAGGAGGACGTTTATCCCATCATGGTAGAGGAAGAGGGAAGGGGGCAGTATGTCTGAGAAAGCATCCCTTCAATTGGAACTTGAAGAATGAGTATGGGTTAACCAGGGAAAGAATTTGGGAAAGTACCAACACTGAAAATAGGAAACACAAAGGCAACGAGGCAAAGGAAAACCTGGCATCTTCAGGAAACCAAGTTTTTCTGGAAGTTGAAGGTACTGGTAAGATATTTATTGGAATGATTGATCATGGATCCTAGGTTGGAGAGAGGAAGTAGTACATTGAGGCATTATCTGTAGATGGGGAGAAAATGGGAATGAAAAATGACAGGAAGTTTCTCGGACATCGAAGAGCAAGTGTAGGGATAATAAGGGAGTGACAGAGCTGGAAGGATGGGTGATGGGGATTAGTATGGGGATTATATATTTGTGATATAAAAGGTAGTAGAATTCTGGCTAATGACAAGGTCCTGACTCTGACAGTGGAAGTATTGAGGAGGTATAAGTCACTGGTGATGAAATAAGTGAGGAACTTAGAGGCCAGTGCGTCGGATGAGTTAGGCACATAGATGCGGAAATCACCCAAGGTAGTGACAGGATGTACAGGAGTCAGTGTACAGGAGTGGCCGTGGCAACTGTAGATGAGAGTGACACCGAAGAACAGAAAGTGGTGTATCTGGCTGGCACGAGATTTTCACAGTGGTCCAAGCTCTGTTTCTAGAGCTGGACGCAGATCTTCCCTGGTGTCCTAGTGGCACTTGATGGCTGTTGAACCTGCAGGTGGACTCAATGGACACATGAGTTTCAGTTAAGGCGGAAGATAAAGGAAATACACAATTAAGAGGTTAAACCTGTAGTGGAATCTTTCAAGAGCACAGAGGAATGGTTTTGGAGAAAACAAAGCTAAGGTCAGGTAGAGGGGGTGGAAGGACACTACGGGGCTGGGAGAAGAGGACGGGGATAGCGACAGGCCTTGCCTTCAGAGCAGGGCGTGGCTTGGCAAAGATGAGGGGCCTGATGGGTTTCGGTAGGTTTCAAGTTCCAGAGGGACAGCTGTGTGCGTCTGGGTCAGACCCTGTGCAGACAGACAGCGGGGGTCATTGCCACAGCAGCATTGGGAATCTGTTGACATTGGTCTAGGGCAGCACTGTGCCATCCCTCTTTCCTTTCCTGTTGGTCTCCCCTTCCTGCTTGACAAGTTCAGGCCAGGTGAATATAGTTGGGCCTTCTTCTAAACCTCATTGCTTCTGAAAGGTCCCTTTGATAGACGGCCATCAAGCAGCTTCTCACAACACCTGCTGTGCCAGTCCTGTTCGGCATCAACTCTGCAAAATCCCCAGCTCACACTGCTTCACAACTCCTCAATCCTTGGCCAGAGTGACTAGCGGCTGAGGCCCGAGTCACTTGAAACACATCTCTGTCCCGCACACGTTTCTGTGTCTCGGTGGGAGCTTTGTCTCAAGTGGGACATCCAGCTTTCTTGCAGGGAAGCCCACAAAACCCAAGAGTCCAAAATTGGGAGCACGTCTTGAGTTTCCAAACAGCGAGGCTCTCCTGTTTGCTTGTGTACCTCACATTTCTCGAGTCCCTTATCTTTCATCAGGATCCTTGGATACCTTTATAATATATACAATTGATGTTTAAATTTCAGCCTGAACTTACTGAGCAATGCCTGAGATAGATGTTTATATGCATTCATTTTCCATGTTTCACTTTATAGTGATCCTAATAACACTTTGCATTTATAGAGCATTCTTTTTTTTTCTTTTTTTTTTTTGCGGTATGTGGGCCTCTCACTGTTGTGGCCTCTCCCGCTGCGGAGCACAGGCTCCGGACGCGCAGGCTCAGCGGCCATGGTTCACGGGCCCAGCCGCTCCGCGGCATGTGGGATCTTCCCGGACCGGGGCACGAACCCGTGTCCCCTGCATCGGCAGGCGGACTCCCAACCACTGCGCCACCAGGGAAGCCCTATAGAGCATTCTTATTCCTAAAAACTTAGAGCACTTAAGAAACTAACAACCTCTCCACGTCCCTGGAAGACAGACATATTATACATCATTGCTGAAACCTCTAAAATGCATTTTCACTTGGAACGGCTTTTATTGAAAACAATATCTGAGGCGCTATCAGCTGAACTTTCTGAATTTAAGTAATTTAACCCCTATCTCTAAGTCAGCAGCATACCCTCCACCTCCACAATAACGTTATTTATGAGTTGGGAGCTTGGTTTGGACCATCTTTTTAAATTAAAGAATCTTATCCTTTCTATATCCGATGTTGACAACAGAACCAGAGCACAGAGGTGACATAACAGGGGTTTTAGGAGCTAGGGTAGAAAAAGTGTCTTGTGGTATGGTAGAGAGAGCATGGTCCCATGCACCAAAAAATTGGCTGATTTCATTTCATAAATATGTATTTAGTGTCTCTATCAGGAAGAATTAAGTTGACTGCAAGTAATAGGAAAACCCAAAAGACCAGTGTGATAAATGCTATGGAACTTTGTTTCCATGTAAAATTCCACTGGCCAGGCAGGCCTGGCTTGATCTGGTAGCTCTGCTCCATGAGGTCCTCGGGAACTTAGTCATCATCCAGCTCAGTACCCTTCCTTTCTGAGTCTTTGTAGGTAAAAATGATCCATTTACATTCCAGGGAACAGGAAAGAACGAGAAACCAAGGAAGACAAAGTTGTCTCTTATAGGAAGTTCTTAGAAGCAGCCACAAGATAGGACGTTTGAACATACTGACTTTTGTCCAGAACTTCATCATCTAACTGTAAGAGAGGTTGGAAAATTTAGTTTCTGAGTGGCCATGTGCTCAGATAAAAATTCTATTACTATTGAGAAAGAGAGAACAGGTATCAGGGGAAGCCTAATAGTAGCTCTTTGCAGTAGGTGCAAGTCGCTGCTGTCAGAGGTCTGGCTTTTTTATGAAGTTCCTGTTTGACCTTGGGCAAGCCAGTTTTATGTTTGGACCTTAATTCCCTTTACTGCAAAATGAAGGCGATCATACTGGATGCTCTTCAGTGGCCCTCCTGTTTCTAAAAGTCTGAGGATAAATGAATGAATGGCCAGGTGAATGAATAAATGACAGCAGAATGGCTTAGGGATTTTCATAAGAGTTCAGTGGGCTTAAGAAGGTTGCCAAATCCATGCTCTTGGACTCTGAATTAGTTACAGTGAATATGAGCAGATCATAAGACTATGGGCATAGCCTTTTCTGATCAACACGTATTATTTAAATGTTTAATTATACAATATATATATTCAGAAACATATAAACATAAATGTGTACTTCAATAAATAGCTATTAAATAAACACCCCTATAGCCTTAATTCAGGACAAAAAAGAAGTAGCACATTGCCAGCAGCTCAGAGGTCCCTCGTGTTTTCCTACCAGTTCACAAGCCCCTCTTTCCCCTTAAGATCTAAATTGTACAGATAATTGTATCATGACTTTTGTGATAAGATTCTTTATTTGTTTTACAGTTCTGCTACTTATGCTTGTATCCCTAAATACTATGATTTAGCATCTCCTACTTTTGGATTTCAAGAATTAGCTCATTCTCTATGTAGTATCTTGTGACCTGGATCCAGTTTTGAAATTATGTTTGTGAGATTCGTTATACAGCTGTACTTTGTGCATTTTTATTGCTATGTGGTACGTCATTATCTGGTATATCCTACAATTCATCTTTTCAACTCTTGATGACATTTGAATTGTTTCAGATTTTTGACTCATATGAGCAATGATGCTTTTCATGTACCTGTGTTCTTCTCGTGGTGGGTGTATGTACGCATTTCTCTAGAGTAGACATTCTTAACCTGGAGTTATCGGACACCCACGGGAGTTGCTCGGTCATAGGATCATCAAACGGTCCTACAATTTTGAAAGTAGTTGTACCCATTCACACCCCGGTCAGCAGTGCATGAGAGTTCTTTCTGGCTCCCCATTCTCTTCAGCGTTTGATATCGATAGATTTCTTAATATAGATTTTGCTTCTCTAAATTTTAGGTTTATGAACTAGGACAGGCCTGAATACAGGAGAGACATTACTAGTGTAAGGAGTCTTAAGGAGTATGGAAGTGAAGGAGAAGACTACTATTTGTACAGTAGAGATTGTCAAATTTTATGTGTAAAACATGGTATCAGTCTGTTCATTCACTCATTCATGCAGTCAACAAATATTGATTGAGCACCTACTGTGTGGCAGTTACCATGACAGCTTTCATGGAGCTGAGAGCCTCAATGGGGAGAGAGACACAAATCAGTGAAAGAGTGTGTGAGTGAGGGACCAACTTACACTGGGAGGTGAGGAAAGACACACCTACAGCTGAGAACCACAGGATAGGCAGAGGTAACAGTTGCAGATTGGAGCCTTCCAGATGGGGATAGGAGCATTGACAAAGAGCTTGGTCAGGAGACCACTGTATATCTACTACTGAGTGAGGACGAAAGATGGAGGTAGATGTGTAGGCAGGGGTCAGGTCATACAGTTCACTGAAGGCCATATGAAGAAGTTTAGTCTAAATGATAGCCTCATTTTGAAGCCCTGCAGTGTTTGAAGCAGGGGGTCATGTGATCGGACTTCCTTTTGAAAAGACAACCCACAGTAGTGGAGAAAGGAGGTCATCGTAGTTTGGTCTAGAATTGTGGTGGTGGAAGGTGGCAGAAGATAGGAAGTCGGCAGACATACAACTTGATAGGTTCTGTAGCTACTTAGCAGGTGAAATCTAAAGGCTTTGATGTTAGATTAGTTATTGAGGCAGAGTGAAAACATCCAAGTCGACAGCTACCTATCTGGCCTTCACAACGGTATTGGAGGAGGCAACGTTCACAGAGATGGGGCACTGGAAGAGGGCAGGAGGTGGGGAGGGGAGACCATGTTTGGTTTTTGACCTGTTGGTTTTAAAGTGCCTTTGAGATACTCGGCGTGGCGCTCTGCCGCCCACTGTGTGCCTTTGAATCCTGGCACAGCCCCTTGTGGGGCCCAGGGGCAATGATTTAGCATTGTTGTGCCTCACTTTCCTCGTCTGTAAAATGTGAATAGTATTAGTAACCGCCTTCTATAGTTCTTGTGAGGAATACGTACAAAATGCTTAGAAGAGATATGGCGCTTGTTAAGAGCTCAATAAATGTTAGTTATTTTTATTTTTGTTTACTATTATTATCTAAGAGGAGATGCGAATTAAGCAGTTGGATTTAGGGGTGTTGAGCTGAGAAAAGCATTATTGAGCTAAAGATATTATGTTATGAAAATGTCCAAAAATCTTTAAAAGTAGGAAGAACAGTGGAATCAAACCCCATGTGTGCGTGCTGCATTTTTGACAGTGATCAGTTCATGGTCAATCCTGTTTCACTTATACCCTTCATCTAGATGCACTATGTCCCTATCTTGGATCATTTGGAAGCAAATCACGCATGTACACTAGTACATTGACAGTTCAGATCGTATATGGAGATAGAAATTCAAGAGTCATCTGCATATAGGAGGTCACCTAAATCCAGGGTGAGAAGAATATCAAGTCTTAAGACATGCCAACATTGGATGGCTGAATAGGAGGGAGTAGGCCTACAAAATAGCCAGAGGAACAGTGTCAGAGAGGTAAGACAAAACCCAAGGGCTTATGGTATCCTCCAAGACCAGGTGAGAGAGTGTTTTAAAGAGAGTACTCAATAGTGTCAAATATTGCCAAGAAGTCAAGCAAGGTGGGCATGCAAAGGGTCCACTGGCTTAGGCAACATGAATGGCATTCATTTTTCAGTAGAATAACAGGGAAGAAACCAAATTGTTGTAAGTTAATTTGGGAATAACAGGTGAGGAATGGAGACAGTGGGTTTAGATGATTACTGCAAGTAAGGAATGAGATTAGTCTATTGCTGGAGGGGGACGTGGATATGAGCAAAGACTTTTTAAAGTCCTCATGGGAAGAATCTAGTTGAGAGAAAGAAATTTATGATTGAGGGGAGAGAAGGGATAGTTAACAGTGGCAAGTTCCTGAGAAGGGGGAAAAGATTCAGAGCACAGGATTAGCCTTGGAAAGGACAAAGCCTCCCTCATTGAACATTGATTTCAAATACAGATTCCTGAGCTTCGCATCCAGAGATTCTGATTCAGTAGTTCTGGGTTGAAGCCCAGGAATCTGCAATTTAAAAAGTACCCAGGGCTTCCCTGATGGCACAGTGGTTGGGAGTCCACCTGCCGATGTGGGGGGGCACGGGTTCGTGCCCTGGTCCGGGAGGATCCCACGTGCTGCAGAGCGGCTGGGCCCGTGGGCCATGGCCGCTGGGCGTGTGCGTCCGGAGCCTGTGCTCCGCAGTGGGAGAGGCCACAGTGGTGAGAGGCCTGCGTACCGCAAAAAATAAATAAATAAAAATTAAAAAAAATAAAAAGTACCCAAGGTATTTCAGGAACAAGTGCTTCAACATATAAAAACAGCTCATACAACTCAACATCAAAAAAAAAAAAAAAAAAAACCCGAGCTTCCCTGGTGGCGCACTTGTTGAGAGTCCGCCTGCCGATGCAGGGGACATGGGTTCGTGCCCCGGTCCGGGAAGATCCCACGTGCCGTGGAGCGGCTGGTCCCGTGAGCCATGGCCGCTGAGCCTGCGCGTCC
>NW_020838203.1:0-12655 GCF_003676395.1 Aethalodelphis obliquidens | reverse complement strand
AAAAAAAAAAAAAAAAAAAAAAAAAAATGGGTAGAAGAAATGAATAAACACTTTTTCAAAGAGAAAATGCAGATGGCCAACAGGCACATGAAAAGATGCTCAACACTGCTAATCAGAAGGGAATGCAAATGAAAACCACAATGCGATAGCACCTCACACCTGTCAGAATGGCTATTATCAACAAGTCCACAAATAACAAAGTTGGTGAGAATGTGGAGAAAAGGGAACCCTCGTACACTGTTGGTGGGAATGTAAATTGGGGTAGCCACTGTGGAAAACAGTATGGAGGTTTCTCAAAAAACTAAAAAATATGACTACCATATGACCCAACAATTCCACTCCTGGATATATACCCGAAAAAAAACCCAACCAAACACTAATTTGAAGATACATGCACCCCAATGTTCATGACAGCATTATTTACAATAGCCAAGGCATGTAAACAACCTAAGTGTCCAACAGATGAATGGATAAAAAAAGATGTGCTGTATATACACAATGGAATACTACCTGGCCATAAAAAAGCATGACATAGTGCCATTTGCAGCAACATGGTTGGACCTAGAGATGATCATATTAAGTTGAAGTAAGCCAGACAGAGAAAGACAACTATCATATGATATCGCTTATATGTGGAATCTAAAAACTAAACTAGTGAATAAAACAAAAAGGAAGCAGACTCACAGATACAGACAACAAGCTAGTGGTTACCAGTGGGGAGAAGGAAGGGGGCAGGGGAAATATAGGGGTGGGGGAAAAAGGGGTTATTATGAAATTATATGAAATCCCGTGTATGAAACTTTTGAAAATTGTAAAGCACTATAGAGTTTAAAGAAGCCTTCATTCAATAAAAAAATTTTTGAAATAAAAAGTAGCCAGCATATTTCAGATACAAGTCAAGGACCATCTTTGATAAACATTGACCTGCAAGTTAACACTAAAATGCTTGCTGTGTAGGCACTACTTTAACGTCTTCAAGTAGGTATAGCATTCTTTGAGAGCGTTTTGATTTGTTTTCCTTAAAATATACTTTGGTCATTTTTTTCATTATACAAGTAAAAGAGCTAGGTATAGCAAAGTGTAAGGAAAATGAAATATAATCCCACCCCTCAAAATAGTCACTGATCACATTTGGGCATATTTCCTTCAAAACTTTCATTTTTCTATTTTCTCACCATATTTACGTTCCTATAGCTTGTTTGATTTTGTGTCCTCTTCCACTCAACATTAGAGTGTTCACAGTTTCCATGTTACCACACACTGTTTATAAACATTTTATGGGTGACCGCTTCCATGGTCTGTTTTTTCAACTACCTGCTTTTCTGGAATGCACATAAGCGAGGCTGTTGTCCCACACACATGCCCCCATAAGTATACCCCAGGTTATAGCCTACTCTGGCTGGTTAGCTCTAAATTCACACCTTTCTCTCTTATTCAAGAAAGCAATCATACTGTACCTCCCTGGACAATTCACTCTCCCCTACTTCTATATGACTGTTTCATACCTTTTTCTCTGTACTCATACCTTCCTCTTCTACCACCTTGAGCTTGAATTGAACATTTATCAGGGCTAGAATCTTGGTTTGCACCCCTGCAGTGCTACTCCCATTGTCCTTTATATCTCAACAGATGGCAAGTCCATTCTTCCAGTAGCTCAGTGGAAGCCATCCTTGACTCCTCTCTTTGTGTCATGCCCCACACCCCATTCATTAACAGGGGTCCCCAACCCCTCAGCCGTGGACCAGTATTGCTCCGCGGCCTGTTAGGAAGCGGGCCTCACAGCAGGAGGTGAGCGGCGGGCAAGCGAGCGAAGCTTCATCTGCCACTCCCCATCGCTCCCCATCGCTCGCGTTATCGCCTGAACCATCCCCACCCCACCCACCCCATCTGTGGAAAAATTGTCTTCCCCGAAACTGGTCTCTGGTGCCCAAAAGGGTGGGGGCTGTTGCATTAGTATATCTTGCTGGCTCTACCTTCACATATATCCAAAATTATACGCCTTCTCACCATCTCCACTGTTACTGCCCTTATCCACAGAACCATTACCTCTCAGCAGAAGCACTGGACTCCCAACTGCTGGCAGCAGTATTATTTCAGAGTCAGAGAGGGGAGCACCTCTACCTCAAGCCCAGGCTCTAGATAAGGCTCTAGGCTGGAACGTGGGATTGCAGTTGAGTAAATATCATATTTAGGGAACGCTGTGTTGGAAGTTCCAAACGTGTGCTCAGGGTAGGGATGGCTGCTGTCAAGGTTGCTGCTTTAATACACTGATGAACAGAGATGAAAACGTCTAGCCCCTGATTGATCTAGGCAGGGAATTCCAACTGATAGGGCTTCAGAAGGAAGAGTCAGAGCCCATGATGAATGACAGGAATGGGGTCTGAGAGAGGGGTGCCCTATTTGGAGGTAGGGAGCATGTATGCTTGAGGAGAGGTGCCCCCGCCACCCTAGGAATTCCTGTGCAGAAACGAGTAGTAATATTGTGTTGGCATTGCTGGTGACTCAGGAAGGGCAAGGCAGGAGTGAAGACTCTCCCGTGCGTAATTGAGGGAGCGATAGGGATGCTCTGTGAGACTAGACGTGGGTCATTTTGAACCAGCTCTGGAGGCTTCCCTTTAAGGTTGTGCCCGTCTTTGCAGCTGGCCACCAGGATCACACTCGGAAACCTGTCATCTGACATCCCGTCGGTATCTTTAAACATAGCCCAAGAGGACACGAAGACCAAGGAAAGGGGGGTTGATACCTTTGATAGTCATTTCTTTCCTTCATTTAAACTACGGTCGGTCTCTTTACAGAATGACTAATGCAGCTCTCTTTGTGGCCAACTTTGAGAGTGTGTGGATTCTGAGACCAAATATGGCCCTTTAGGTCTTAATGAGCCCATAGAGTGAAGACAAGGCATCTGGCTTACAAAACGTGTTTTTACAGGCGATAGGAGCCACCTTTGGATGCTGCATTGATGTTTTTTCCCAAGTAGAGTCTATCATGACAGATTTCTCCATTAAATTATGGCTGGAGGCACAGAACAATGCCTGCTGTGCTGGAATGTTCCAGGAGAGCCCACTGAGAGCACGAGTAATGAACAAGCAGTGGTATTTGGGCCAGTTCTGTTGTACTCTGTAGACAGTCACAAGGATAAAGTTGTCTTGTTGGCATTTTGAATGAGTATAGGGAGTGATTCAAAGTACTTTCTTACAATTAAGATTCACAGAAAGTCATTATCAATTTAAATATCTTCTCTAATAGCCAAACTAATGCAAAGTGGGTCTTATCTTTTATATTATGGATTAGTCATGCAAAGTAAGATAATGAGACTGTTGATGACATTTACAGATAACTCTATCAGCAGTGAGAAGAAAAATATCTAGTCTTCAAAACCTAGTAGGAGTAAAATTTGAGTCACAAATGTTAGCGTGCTCGCATTTTGCATATTTCTAAAAATGTTTTTACATGATATGCAATTTGCAGAGAAATGTGTTTTTACTGGCCAACAAGCATATTTCATTTATATACTAAACATCATTCTTTCCTTTTAGCTTTTTACTAAAATGTTTTTACCACTAGTTTTATAAAATCAATAAATTATGAATAAGGAAAGAAAGAGAAAAGGAAAAAATCATACACCAGTTAATGAAGCTGTACAGGAATGTGTTCCTTCTTATGAAATCGGTTTTGTTATAATATGCTTTTTCATAATTAAGGGATTAATTAGATTCGTAATACCCTTTTGAGGCAGTCAGCATTAAACCCATTTTATACCTAGAGGAATTGAGGTATGAAGAAACGGATTTTTCTCAAGGTCACAACAAGTTTAAAGTTGTAGTTTCAAGAATTGAACCTCAGGATATTGATATCTTGCTTACATATAGCAATACACCATGGCGTGTGTGTGCATTGGAGGTTTATTTTCTCATATAAGCCATATAGCTAAAGTAAGCCTCCAGGGAAAGGTAAGATAATGTCCCATCTCAGTTTAAATTCGGGGAACAGATATGTGGCTACAGGTATGGTAAGAATAGGAAGTCCCATAAGATGTTGGCAAACGACCCTGGGAAATAGTCGTTCCAAGTATTTCCGTAAGGCCGGGGTCCAGCACTTCCTCAAGGGAGCAGTGTATCCAGATAAATCTCATTGGACTCATTATCTTAAGTCGTAGTCCCAGGGCTCATATCCCAGCTGTGTCGACAAGTTGCTGTGTGACTTTGGTAACTGACTGACTCTCTAGGGTCGCTTTTAGCCCTAAAATCAGAGAATGCGCAGATCCTATGCAATGCACAGTGATGTTACACAGTGCTGGCTTGAAGGGGTGCTGACAGTTAATCTGGATAATTAGTTTTATTCTAACAGCTCTGGGAACTTAAACCAACACACGTTCCCCCCTCTGCCTTGCTGTTTCCCCTCAGACAAGTGTTTTTAGAGAACCTCAGGGTTCTTGACCCTAACTTTCCTGATCAGTCTAGAAATATTTACTTGTATTTCTTCAGCCGTGGTATTTACCTTTTTAGGTACCTTGCAGTTAGTAGTGCTTCTTCCTATGGTCGATAGTATTGTTGCCACAGATAATAGCATTGACAGAGTTGGAAGAAAGCCCAGTGATTTAGTCCACTTGAATCCATTATCAAGGGTTTTTAGGGGTTATATAACCCAGTTCCTCCTTGTTATATTCCCCTGTTAAAAATTAACCATCTGGCTTGGTAGAAGCTGCCTTCTAACTGTTTTTCATAACAGAGGCCCTTGTGCCAAGTGTTGGTTTCCATGGAAATGATTTAAAACATGCACTAAAATCTGGGAATGGCTGTGTTTTCCCCATCTAATGGCTTCCATTGTCTTCTATAACACCAAATTTCTATTTTATGGACTCTTACATAATTGTCACCTGTTGGGACACTACCGGAATAGGGTCTGGGGTTCAGGGGCATGGATCTACTGTCTCTCAGGGTTATAAATGTTGGATAATTGTGGAGAAAACACAGAGAACCGAATATCTTAAGTCTGTTACGTAAATGAGTAAATGATTCAGAAACTGTTAATAAAACACCATATTAAATGCTTTAGGGTAAATTCTAAAGACTTAAAATCCCTCTACTCTTGGAAAACTTATTTGACTAGAGCCATTAAAGGTTAAAGAAACTATTTTTTATGGACCAAAATTCACTTTTCAAACTGTCATGCTACACTTTGTCTCCTGAGCTTTCTGAGTACTAGGTTTTAGTACTCTAGTACCCTTTAGTGCACTAACCCTTTCAAACAGTTAGTTTTCTGGGCAAAGCATATGTGAATCATAATGGAGGGCATCAGAATCTTTTCCACTCTCAACTCATGAGTAACTTTTCAACCCAAACTGGTGAAAGTTCCTGATAAACTAAGAGCAGCCAATCACTTCTACTATAATACCAATATCTGCTTTCAGGAAAGTTACTGGACTGAAAAAGCAAACATTTAAATACTAACAGAAGTTGAAAGGAAATTCCCTTTGGTGCAATTAAATGATCCACAAATGAAAAGTAAAGAGAGAAAAAAGTGAAAGTGTTCAGAGGGATAAACATGGCTTGTTTTGGGAGTTGGACCTGTTTTGGGTAATTTAATGCACACACGTGAGGGAGAGCACCTCATTTGTGCAGAATTTGGGGTATTAAAAACTAGCCTATACAGGCATTTTCCATAAAAGTGAAGCCATATCTTTAATCATAACAACATTAGCATTTTGTTCTCTTATTACGAGGTACTGTGGCAAAGATCATCCATACTTATTTAATCCTTATAACAGACCTGTGAGATAGGTAATGTCACTCTCCCCATTTTACAGATGAGGAAACTGAGGCGCAGAGTGTTTAGATCTCTTCTTCACTGTCTCTTGTCCAGCTATTAAGTGTCAGAGTTGAATGTGTGTGCAGCTTTTTTCCATGCTGCACTGCCTCTCATAGAAGTATGTCTCTATGTGTAACCATTTTGGATGGACTCAGAACGTGTTTCTTAACCTTCCTTAAGAGTGTACAGCAGACATAATTTATCTTTTCTTTGATGGCTTAGAAATGACTTCCTATAAGAGACCTTCTGGACTAATCCCGTCATTCCCCTAATCCCTGTTTACTTCACTCACCAACAGATGATGCCCAAATTGCCCAGACACTTATCTTCACATAGCATTCTAATCTGACCCCATTGCTCATCCTTGACTGACCTTCCAGAATGCTCTTTTGTGCTCTCCGGAACACACAGTCCTCAGCAAATCCCTCAGTATCATCAACCTCTTTCAATATTTCCTGCATGTTCAGGGTCCAGCTGAAAGCTGGCATTCAGCTGCTGTTACAGACTTTTCCACAGCCTTCTGAAATGGGTAGTTGAGTTTTGCTTTCTGTGTGTCACTTGCTTCCATGCTGTCGATTTCAACACTCTTAATTTCTGGGGGGGGGGTTTGTCCACCACTTCTCCTGTCAGCATCCTTAGTCCCTCTTATCGTGGGTCTATCCAGTGGTGTTTTCTTCCATTCCACTCCAGTTGCCCATCACTAGACACACTCCAGACCTTGTCATTAACAATAAGAGCTTCACAGTCCAAATCTCTATCTGGGGGCGTCACTTTCTGAACAATGTGACCTGTGTAGTGAGCTCACTTGGAGTACCTCCGACGCCAATTCTTTTACCCCATCATGACCTGTTAGGAATTGATTGGACCACATTTTTGACTGCTCATATTCTCAGCCTCACGCCATTATTTTCCTTCTTACTGGTTTACATCCCATGCTCCACTTTTAAAATCACTCCCTTGCGTGCTCTCACGGCTCCCTGGCACCCCTCTCCTGTCCTCCTTGCCAGTCTCCCGTAGACTCTGCCCCTGCCCCTGAGCAAGCTCCCTGTTGCTGCAGGAAAACCCATGACTGGACACTCAGTGCTGCCGGGCAGTCTTGTTACATTTCCCAGTATTTTCATTTCCACACTCTTGAAGAAGACCGCTTCAAACTTTTCCTGTCTTATCAAACCTCCCATACCGTTCCCCACATCTAACTTTGAACTGCAAGCCTCGCATTTTACTTTACTGAGAAACTAGAAGCAGTCAGATGAGAGTTAGCTCTCTTTTCTCCCCATTACCAAGGCTAGAGACCTAACGTCTTGTACCCATGTATTCTATTCTTTGAAACTGTTGTACCAGATTAATTGTCCCTACTGAAATGTCTCTGCTTGGACCTCAGCTCTGCATCTCTTATGGCATACTCAAGAGAAATATGCACTTCTCCCAACGTATACTCAATTTCTCCCTCTTTACTAGATCATTCCCGCGAACAAAATAGCTTGCTATGCTAGTTTCCATCTTAACAAAAATTTTTAAAAGCCTAAGCCCTCTCTTAGAACTCACATCTTTCTCACTAGATGTGGTGTACTCCCCTTATTTCTCTACTTGCCTTGCTAATCAAAGCTCCTGTCTTACCACCCATGACCCCACGTGTTCTTCTTAACCACTCCACTGAAACAGCACCTATCAAGGTCACCAACCACCTCCATCTTTCCCAACAGCCTCTCCTCACGTGACTCATTTTTTCAGCAGCAGTAGACACAGTTGGCTACACCTTCATTCTGCAAATGTCTTCTCTATACTTTGAGGCCCCACAGTTGCCTTGTTTGCCATTCAACTTCCATGCTGTGTCATCTCATTCTCTCTTGCTGTCTTTCCTCCTCCAGTTTCTAAATACTAGAACATATTCAGTGAACCATCCTCCTTCCTTTTCTTTTCTGTGTATTTACACTGTTTCTCAGTAATCTCACACTTTACCATGGTTTCTTATACAATTTATATTCTGGTGACTTTTGATATCCAGACTCAGCATCCAACAGCACACACAATATCTCCACTTGGAAATCTAAGAGGTACCTTGCTTTTAACATGTCCAAGAGACCACTACAGCCGTCATCCAGTCCTACGCTTCTCCCCGATCTTTTCCATCTTTGTCATTTTCCCATTGTAGATGGACTTGACGCCAATCTGTCTCACTTCCCATCCTGGAAATTCTGCCGGCTCTGCCTTCAATATGTATTCTGAGTTTGGAAACCTCATGATGTCTCTTCAACGCTACAGCCAATGGGATCTTGTTAAAAGTTAAGATAGATCTGAGTAAAAGCCAACCTATAAATAAGGCCCTATAATTCCTTTCGTATTCTGGCCTCCTCTGTCTCTCTGAAGTGCAGTCCTGCCACTCTCCCCTTAGCTCCTGTTACCTGCTGTTTCTCAGACAGACCTCAGACCCTTTGCACTTACTCTTTGCTCTGCTGGGGATGCTCTCCTTGGCCCTGCTCATCACAGTTACCTTCCCCAGCTGCTGCTGTCTTCCTGGCACCTATTTTTACAGGAAATTGTATTTTAAAAAATTTCTGTTTATTATTATTTTCTCTCACACTGGAATGTCAGCCCACCTGTTTTGTTCATTCCTGTGTGTCTAGGAAGTTGTTCAATAATTGTGGAATGAAATATCCTCTCCTTCTTGTTTTGGCTCAGACACTCTCTCTCCCCCGGCCCTCCCTGCCTGGGGGGACTTGAATAGAAATTTGACACTGCAATTCCTGTCATCTGTCTTACAGTGTTAGTATTCAGCTTGCAGTGGACCAGGGACACATAAATGACTAAAGGACCCTTTATAATTATGGACAGATTTTAGGAGAAAGAAAATATCCCAGACACCCCATTATCTCTTCATACTTAACAGCTTTTACAATGGAAAACAAAAACCTTTTCATTCAAATTCAACTAACATGTTGAAAATGTTAGGTACATTTATGTCCCTAACCTGATTTGAAACTGAAAATAATGTTAGGAACAACGTAGGATTTCTATTTTACAGATGAGAAACTAGAACCCAGTGACATTATAACTTGCCTAATAAGTTCCACGTCATAAGTGGTGTAGACCTGACTTCAGTCCATGTCCTGAATACTCTCTACTAAGTCATGGTGGTGTTGGTTATTTGTTTGTTTGTTTTTTCGGTATGCGGGCCTCTCACTGTTGTGGCCTTTCCCGTTGCGGAGCACAGGCTCCGGACGCGCAGGCTCAGCAGCCATGGCTCACGGGCCCAGCCGCTCCGCGTCATGTGGGATCCTCCCGGACCGGGGCACGAACCCGTGTCCCCTGCATCGGCAGGCGGACTCTCAACCACTGCGCCACCAGGGAAGCCCTGTTTATTTGTTTTATTTTGTGAGTTGTTATGCATCGAAGACAAGGTTAACAGAGCAAAAGCTGGGAGAGTTTATACATTGGTGTGAATGAATTTCAAAATATGTGATATCAAAACTGATCACTGGTAGGCTGAGAGGCAGTTAAGTACCAGAAGGGCAGAAGGGCACTAGGAACAAAGTGTTCTGGAAGAGTGCAAAAGCTACAGCAAAGTTTGCTTATTTTACGATCATAATAAAATGAGTGTGTGTGTTTGCGTTTGCTGTAGGAGAGAATACTATAAATCTGTGCAAAGATAAAGCTGAGCATAAAATTATTTTATGAAGCTATCATTATTATGAATATCAATGAATATCAGTAGTATAATATCTTCAGGCTGAGTTTGGCTGGGCTATTTGTTCACGTTAAGTAACCTCAGACTACCTTTTCCCCCCCAGTTCTTATATTTTATTTTTAAAAAATTGCTTTTTGTGAAAGTTTCTACCTCCACTCCTCCCATCTCAGCTGTTAAATAATTCATTCCAGATATTCTCATTCTTACCCAGAATAATACGTGTATGCATATGTATACACATGCACAAGAAAATGGTGTGTGCTATAGATTTTGTAACTTATCTTTTCCTCTTAATATATTACAGTGATAGCTCTAGGCTAAGTACATATAGATATAAATTGTGTTTGTGTTTTAAACACGTGCATGGCATTTAATTGTGTGGCTATATGATATTTTATCTAATTTTCTTCTGATGAGTATTCAGGTCTCGTCTTTATATTTTTACTTTTTTGCTCTTGCAAACGCTGTTGTAGTGAAAATCATTGTAATGATATTTTTAAGGACTCACAATTTTGTTTCTGAAGGATACATTCCTAGAATTCAAAATGTTGGGTCATAAAACATTCACATTTCCATTTTTAAGAGGTACTGAAAAATTACCCTCCAAAAATTTGTACTACTTTACACTCCAGAAAAATAAATGCTTACTTCCTTATACTTTCAGAAAAAATTGGATGTTCCAGATCTTTCCAGAAAAATGTGTCACGTGCAAAATGATCTTTCTTCATTGTATTAATTTTTTCCTTTAACTATTAGTGAGGTTTGCTGGCAATTTATAGCTCTTCTATCTATTTCCACTGTTATCACCCAAGGTTCTGCCCAGTAACATATGACATACTCAACTGAGGCAAATTTAGGAGGGTTAAATAGAAGGGACCACTTATAAGGGGGAGTACAGTGATTATCAAAATTTTTGGACTCCATACCACTTTATACTCTCAAAAATTGTAAGGACCTCAATGTACTTTTTATTTATGTGTGTTATCTATCTGTGCTTAATGTGTTAAACTTCAAAATTAAGTATTTTAATAATATCAATTCCATTTAAAAATATTAATAAACCTATTATAAGTTAATATATAAACATAATTTATGGAAAAGAACTGTATTTTCCAAAACATATTTAGTGAGAAGAGTTGCACCGTTTCACGGTTTTACAAATCTCTTTAACGTCTGGTTTAATAGAATATAGCTGTATGTTTACTTGTGCATTCCATGTGTTGCGGAAAAGGTAAATAACATCTTATCATCATGTTGAATGATGATAAATTTGACCTCATACAATCTCTGAAAGTGGTGCAGGGCCTCAGGGGGTCTCTGAAGCACACTTGGATGACCTCTGTTTTAAGAAAACAAGGGCTAATACAGTACCCCAGAGGGAGCAACAGCAGGGAGCTCTTAACACCACTAGGCCTGACGGGCAAGGGTGGCCTACCAAAGGGGAGGAGTGCCTGACAGGAGCTATGTTCTTTGATGGAGAGACACAGCCAACCCATAATGACCTGGCAGGAACAAAACTGGGGGGAAAAGAACCCTCCCTGATTCTTCCCCTTCCCTCACCTCCTTACAGTACCTCCCGTTGGCCAAAACCCACCAGGAGCTAAGGGGCAATGGAGCCAATTGATACAATTCATAGGGGTCAACATCCCCACATATAGAGCCATAGAAAGAACAGGGAGGGCAAACAGGAGATACCTAGCACATCCATTCCATTTCTTTTGACATTTGGATTGTCTTTCTATTGGATTATGGAAGCTTTTTTTTAATGTTGAGATGGATCAGTACTATGTTAACTAAGTAGCATTTTCTCCAGGTTGACAACCTGCATTTGAACTATTGTTGACAATGCCTTTCATAATATTGACTTGTTTTTATGTTTTATTTGCTCAAAAACAATTTTTTTTGGTTCACTGCCCTCCATTCCACATTTATATATGTGGAATTTCTGGAAACATTCTTCCAATAATTTAATATTGTAAGTCTCTGAAATACATTTATTTTATATGAATAAACAAATGAGTTTCATTTTATTCCAAAAATGTTCCAGAGTAATTGAATTAAAATTCATAATGGTAGATTTGACATGCTACCATTATGATATATTTAGTTTATAGGTAGACTTGAGGCTATTTCAGAATATTTTTTTCCTTTCTGATCTAGTTGTCATTCCTTGTTCAATATCTATCCCATTTTACTTATAATAAGTTTATCACATATAAGATATAAAACATTATACATTAATATATAATAACATACATAACAATTCTTTTGTACGTATATACATACATTCCTCAGCTTGTTAACTTTGTTTAAATCGTAAAACGTAGCCTCTGGAGAAGAACCAGTGTCTCCTCCTGTGTGTGCAGGGATGGTGGAAAGGGGGAATGTGTCTCCTTCAGTGTGTGAACTTTGTGATCTACAGCTGCAAGGCCCTGTTTTGCTGACCTCTATGTCATCAGTTGGATTTTAGGAAGTTCAAGTTGACACAGATAAATCGACTTCCCAAGAAGTCTGTATGTGTCAGTGAAAATATATATATTACAGGAGAAACATGTTACACTCTTACTCTACTTTTAAGGAGGAAGAAACTTTGTGGTTCTGAATTATCCCTTGTTGTGCTGAGCAGCATAATTTTTTGAGATGCAAAATTGAAAAATCTTAGAGAATGAGAATGTTCCCAATAAAATGTACATGGACAGAGGTTGAGAAAAATAAAAGATCCAGGAAGCAAGATGGTGAAGTGATAACTACCCAAGTAAAAGAGCGAGGTTTGAAGGGAGAGAAAGAAAAGAGTAGTCTTGGTTGAGTATGGAATTTAGAATTTATCATGAAGGGATGGGTGAAACAAAATTCAGGAAGTTTGGCTTTGTGATCACTGCTAATTACTTTCTTTGTACCCTCATGAAACCATCTATAAAGATGTATATTGCTCTTAAGGGAGCTTTGGAGTCCAATGTGAGTTTCACCGTGCTGAAAAAGGTTTTAAAGTGGGAATGAAAATGCTCAGTTTTATCTGGATTATGACCTTGGCTCTTGGCTGTTTTCATTGCCTTCCCCAATTTCCTTCCTAGAGCTACGTTACCATAGATTATTAGGACTTCAGTTAACATTAAAGGAGGAAAATATTTGATGTGAGGTTTGAATGTGTTAGATTTGCTACTT